>NW_015386778.1:239461-278102 GCF_001527695.2 Protobothrops mucrosquamatus | reverse complement strand
GTTGCTTCATTTATTGTTTTCTTTGTCTATTATGGAGGAGTTCTTGCTAGGTCTTTTTTGAGATTTGATGAAGGGCCACTTGAGATAGCCACACATTCTGAGGGCTTCCTTGATGTGTTTTATTTCTTTTTCTTTTCCTTCTTTGATGGTGGGCAGGCCTTCAGCTCTGTAGTGTAAGGTTCTGATAACTTCCATTTTGTGCTCCAGTGGGTGATGTGAATCAAAATGTAAATATTGATTTCTGTGTGGGGGTTTGTTGTAAATTTCAATATTAAGGCTTCTGTCTTCCTTAATGTATACAGCACAGTCTAGGAAGGCTAGACTATTTTCCTTAACATCTTCATGTGTGAATTTGATGTATCTGTCCACCGAGTTGATATGTTTGGTGAATGCTTCCAATTCCTGTGTTTTGTTCTTGACCCAAGTATTGTCCACATACCTATACCAGTGAGTGAGTGGAATTCCTGTGAAGGAGTTTAGAGCTTTGGTTTCTATCTCTTCCATGTAGAGATTGGCCACAATGGGGGACACAGGTGAGCCCATGGCGCAGCTGTGTTTTTGTCTGTAGAAACCTTCACTCTATTAAAAATAGGTAGTGGTCAGACAGAGGTTCAGCATGGCATATATGTGGTCTGGGCTGAGGTTGGTTCTGTCACCTAGGGTGCTGTCTTGTAGCAAACATTTTTTCGCTACCGTGACAGCTTCACTTGTTGGAATGCAATTGAAGAGGGAAGTCACATCATAGGAAACCATGGTCTTATCCGCGTCCAGTTTTATTTTCCAAATCTTGCTGGTGAAGTCGTGTGAATTATTGATGTGATGAGTGGTGTTACCAACTAGAGGAGCTAGTATGGTAGCTAGATATTTTGCAATGTTGTAGGTGACCAAGTTGTTGCTGCTAACAATTAGTCTGAGTGATGTTCCCTCTTTGTGGATTTTGGGGAGTCCATATACGCATGGCGTGTCTTCCCCAGGGTAAAGACGGTAGTATTGTGGCTGGTTGATGGTATTGTCCTTTAGTAGTTGTTGCAAGAAATTAATGACCTTTTTCTTGTAACTGCTGGTGGGATCTCTCTTCAGAGTCTCGTATGTGTCAGTGTCCTTCAGAAGACTGTTCACCTTGGGATATGATTACAGGTAGTCCTCAATATATGACCGGTTGCTTAAACGGACCCCCTCCCCAAAAAAACCTACCTACAACCCAGATTGGAAATTCTGACATCCAGACCCCATCTGTGGTCCCATAACCACATTTATGATGGTTTGCAGTGACCCATGCTCACGTGACCACAATTTACATTTTTGTTTCTGGTTTCTGGAAAATAACAAGGAGTTTGCTTAATGAATTCAGTTTACTAACAACCATCACAAAAATCTCATAAAATTGGGTGCAATCACATGGTGATCTGCTTTATAATCATCATAACTCACAACCAGAATTGCAAGCTCAATTGTGCTCATAGTCAAAGACTACCTGTATATAATATCTGAGGAAAGAACCATTACTGTTATTAGTAATTTTGTATTCGGCCTTTCCCGCCAAAAAAAAGTCCTCAAAATGGCTAATAACAGAAATGCAATTAGAAAGCAAAGTAAATACAATTTTTAAAAGTGCCAAATTGAAACATGCTTCTAAACATTGCTAAAATGCACAATATGTTCTCTAGGCTTATTCTGATGCCCTTTTGAAATGGCAGTCAACAGCAGCTTCTAGAAATACTAAAGTTGCTCATCTAAAGTGTCTTAATAGCTTGTGACTGTTATATCCACCAAAGATACCCATTTTGTCATTGGAACATGGCCAGTGAAGAGGAAAGTGGTTTTGGGGGGAGAAGAAAGGGGATTGATTTTAAACTTTCCCTGGTTTCTTTCTGCTTGCTTGCTTTATCTGTGTTCAGCATACATTTGGTACAACTTTATCCAATGAAATGGACCTTTTAGATGAGTTTTGAAGAACTGGCTCTTCCCCAGATATTGGGCTAGGCTAGGATATGATGGGGTTCAATTTTTTTGTTGGTACATTGTTTGCTACCTCCTGTTGGTCCTTTCATTTTTTTTATTGTTGTCTGACTTATGTTTTGAATTTGTACATACCCAGAGTCATTTTGAATAGTTGGCCTACAAATGTGACAAATAAATAAACTTCCCTAGAACTGGGTAACCTGGAGCCAAACATTGTTTCTCAGCTGAGGAAGCAGCCAGTGGCAATCTGCATGCCAAGGAAGCTGACAAATCCAGGTTGCCAGGAGTCAAGATTGACTCAAAGGCAGAAAGAAAGAGGAAGGAAGGAAGGAAGGAAGGGAGGGAGGGAGAGAGGGGGGGGGGGGGGGGGGGGGGGGGGGGGGGGAGGGAGGAAGGAAGGAAAATTATTACTGCATAGTATTACTTAAATTCCTCCCCCCTCTAAAATTCAAACATTAAACAGACTCATAGCTTTTCTTTTTTGTTTTTACTATTGCCCAACTGGTGATGAAAACACTATTCACCGGAGCCCTCCTTAGGTAAAGAAACTGGTCTCAGTAATGTAAACACAAGCCGGTCATTTATTTCTTGAGCATATAAAATAGGCTGAGTTCAAGCTCTACAGAAGGTGTAGAAGCAACTTTGGGACACAGAATGTCTTCACTACTGCAGGAGAAACTTTGTGAAGTTCAAATTCAGTCTCCCGCTCCCCAGAAAGATTTTCACTACTTCACCATCACAAAAACTGAGGTAAAATGACATAGATCTTATTATTCTGAAATTAGAACCTTTATTGTATATTTCCCCCCAAAAAGTGAAGATATGAGAAAGCTGCACTTTTTAATCTTTTGTATAGTCAAGTGTCTGTTAACTCAGTTAAGAGACTAAAATCTCAAGTAAAAGAGATAGAAGTTCCAAACAGCTATTCTGACAGATATGCCAGAGTTATATCTATATATATAAATTGTAGTCATGGACTCAAAAACAAATAACAGCATTCTTGTGCCATGCTTCTCTTTTCCTACACAATGTAATTCAAACACAAATGGTTGCAAATGATGTTTTCAATTTCTTGCTTTATGTTTAGATTATTGACAAAAATGGGAAAGGGATAATAACTTACTACACTCTTTTTCAAATTCTCAACACTGTAGGTTATCTGGAGATCATGGCAAATTACTTACCGACCTAATCAAGAAAAGATTTTTCCAAAGGAATTGAAGAAGACACACAGAGATTTTCTATTGGATGAACACTTACATAGCAAGTATTAAGTGGGAAAATAATTGTGTACCTCTTTCTATCTCTCTATACATGCATGCACATACAGTCATACTGCATACAGTCAAGGTTCCACTTTTAAAACCCAAAGCCAGCTTGGCAGAACTTCATTCCTTAAACGAAATTAGAACTCAGATTTCTGATTTCTAGCCTGATGCCTTAGCCATTAGATCAAACTGGTTCTTTGTTATTGTTTGTTAATGTTATTGTTTGCAGCACAGAGGTTTGATTTTTGTTGCACTAGGATTGATGCAGAAGGCAAACCTCCCATATAAATCACTCAAAGAAATTTTACCTTCTGAAAGTACACACAAATGTAAACGGCATTTATCAGCATATCTCATCTCTCCTATAAAGTATAGCATCTGAACTTATAAAGACCTATCTTTTGCATATTCTTGTCACTTCTTATACCACCCTCATTTCTTCTGAAGCTGTTTTATATAATTTGCAAATCTGGGCCTTATGTTTTAGTTTAGTAGTATAAGAAACAGCAAAAAGATTATATAAGATTGGCTCCAACTCTGCTGACCTTTCAAAAATACCTTAAAGAATTGGATGTGCTCCCAGGCATGGGGTTTGGTGGGAGGCATTATTACTTTGTCAGATCTGTTTTTATCTTGGTGACCATTATAAATTTTGGGTCTTGGTTGTTTTTAGTATTTATTTAATTACTAGACGACTCAGGCCCCATTGGATTATGATTTCAGAGATATTTGCTTACCTAAACTGAGAAAGAGAATATGGGAAATTGTCAGGAAGCATCAGAAACTCTTCCTTCTTTCCTTCCTTCCTTCCTTCCTTCCTCTTTTTCTTTCTTTCTTTCTTTCTTTCTTTCTTTCTTTCTTTCTTTCTTTCTTTCTTTCTTTCTTTCTCTTTCTTTCTTTCTTTCTTTCTTTCTCTTTCTTTCTTTTTTCTTTTTCTTTCTTTCTCTTTCCTTCCTTCCTTCCTTCCTTCCTTCTTTCTTTTTCATTCTTTCTTCTTGCTTTCTTTCTTGCTTTCTTTCCTCTCACTGTTCCTTCCTCCCTCCCTGTCATTCCATCATTTCCTTCCTTCCTTCCTTCCTTCCTTCCTTCCTTCCTTCCTTCCTTCCTTCCTTCCTTCCTTCCTTCCTTCCTTCCTTCCTCCCTCCCTCCCTCCCTCCCTCCCTCCCTCCCTCAAATTCCTGCCACCTTCCCATTACTTTCCTTGTGGGAAGCTTGCATGGAGAAAGTCAGAGAGGAAGCCAGCAATAATAATAATGATAACAACAATAACTTTATTGTCACTTTGAAAGTATACCAATAAGCATACATCAAAATGAAATTTCGTTGCATACAGCTCTGAAAGGGTCACCACCTCCAATATACACTCCTTGTTCGTGGCCAGCTCAAGTTTCAGAATGTCCATTTTAATCTCTGGGGAGCGAACGATGGCAAACAGGACAGATGCAAATGGAGCTCCATGTAGATTAGCCCTCAAATTAGCTTGTATTCCTGCACGACAACCTTGCCTCCTTTCCTTTTTCTGATTCTGTTTCATCCATCTTTTCCTTAAAGAGGCCTCACTCCTTTTGCCCCTGGAGCATGCTGCCGCCGCCACCAACTCCTCCAAAAGCCTTTCTCCCATCCTCTGGGCCTGCCAACAGCCTCATACACTTCCTTCACTCCATAAGCCCAGGGACCTCTCCTCCTCTGTCTCCTTCGGAAACAGCCCTGATTTGCAATAGAATCTGTTGCTGGGCCAGCAGTCAGATCTTGCTGCCAGCAGAACAGTTTCAAACAGTGCGAATGACTTTTAACGGTCTCACCAACAGTTCCGAAACAGCTAAAAACTCGCCATACTAGCAAAGATTGTCGGTCGTATGTTAGCTTAGTCCCACTATGTTGCTCAAACACATCAAAACCTCCCCAATCATGTGGCCTATATCCCTTATATCCCTCCAAAAACATTTCACCTTCGAGAGCCAATGCAACCGCAGCTGATCCAGGCGCTGCCATCTTAACCAAGGACAGAAAGAAGGTAAGTGGCTACGTCTGAGTGGGGGAGTGAGTGAGGGAGTGCATAGGGAAGTGCCATGCAGGTTGGGAGAGGTGCACAGGTGTGCACAAAAGATGCCACATGAATTAGGGAAGGCACATGGGTGGGTTACATGAGTTGGTAAGGGTGTATGAGGCGCATGACAGGTGCCATGTAGTTCGGATAGAATGCGTGGGGGCTGCGAAGGTGTGCAGGAGATGCCCTGTGTGTCGGGGAGGGCATATGTGTCAGGGAGCATGCACGGAAGGAGGTAACAGATGTCTGTGAGTGCTTGGGAGTGTGCAAGAGGTGCCACATGAGTCAGAGATGGCATCCATGATGGTGGCATGGGGCAGTAATAGTGAGTGGTAGTGTTCTTTTTTTCCTGTTTCTCCCTCTCTCCTGCCTTCCCTCTCTCCCTCCCTCCCTCAACAGTCAGATAAGAAGCTGCTGCTGGGTGAGGGAGTGAGAAATTGCGAGAGTGGCTGGGAAACTGTCACAGAATGTTGAAAATGATCACATGACCACAGCAGTGGCCCAACAGCATTAAAGCAGCCACAACTCTCCTACGTTTCATCTCTTTGGGCATCACAGGTCCTGGATTTTGGAGACATTTTGTAAGTTAGCCCATTTGAGGTGCCTATGTTCAAAAACTGTTGCCCTCAATGCACTGTTTTGCCCAATTAAAGGAGTTTTAGCAGTATATAGATAGGATGTTTCATCTGTTATTAGCTACCCAAAGTCACTATAGCAAGATGGCCATGATATAAATCTTATTAAATAAATAAAATTTAAAAAAGTAATGACAGAATATATACAGTATATTAGCAAGCCTTATTTCTTCCAAAGAACTACTTGACACTAATGAAGTACAGTGGAAGCAGTTAGTAGGTTTTTTCCCATAGAGTTCATTTAATTTCTTTCTATCTCTTTGTTTCTGTGGGGCACTTATTCATTCCTTATATAGAATCAGCTGTTTGTTCTGCGTATGTACTTAATGACTAGTGCCACACCTGCATGGGGATGGTTGCTATAGAGAAATCTTTTCATCATTGCAAATATCTTAAGTACATATACTGAAGCAAAGTCCTGAATCTTTCATGATAAATATCATAATTATACTTCAGGACAAATTCATTTATATATGGAATTTAAAAAGTACTGCTGTATGTATATCTGTATCGCTTATGTACAAGAAATGCTTTAGTCATAATTATCTAAGGACAAGAAGAAAACTTTCATATGAATTACCCAGGGGCAATCCAGAATTAGCATTCTCTTTCATCAAGATCAAGGCACATTACTTTTTACTTAGTGCTAATATGCTATCTTACTTATATACTGTATTAATGTATCTTGGGTGGCTTTGGTACTATCTGAATTTGGTATTTATATATCTAAATAATATCTGAATAAATAAATAAGTTTTGTTCTGGCAGATTTACACGAATATAATTTCCAGTAACTATTTGTTGTTCTGCAAGCAAACAATTGTATTAAACCATCTGATGGCAAAACTGCCATCAGATGGGTTGAAGCAGCTGACTTGTACAGTACATTGAGAAGCATTGGTTATAATCCATAGAGACATCATTGGGGGCACATGCTCTTCCATAGCATGTTATTGCATAACTTTACCCCATACTATTTCAGAAGGTATATATTATTTCAAAACACATTGAAGTTTTCTCTGGACTTTAAAGCAAGTGGTTCTTAATTTGTGAGGATCTATTTCCAAATACACCTAAGCATACATAAACATATGGCAACTTCTTTAGAACCTGGAAATGCTACTTTTTTTTAGTGTGACAGGAAGATGTGAGTACAGCAGTGTCCTGAAGAGGAATGGAACATTTTAGAGCTCACCAGAAAGTTATTTCCTGAAAGGATGAATTTTGCAAATCTGTACTATGAATATTCTCTCAAAATACTAGGATATAAGGTTATCCGAAAGAATGGAATAGCAGGAGATTCAAGACAAATAAAAGAATTTTTTGCATGGTGGCTAATTAACCTTTGGAATTGCATCACACTAACAAAAATACTAAACAGACATTTATCCAGGATAGGATTGCTATATTGGGCAAGCTGTTGTAGAAGACTTTCAAGTTTTCTTCTAATACAAGTAGTCCTCAATTTACAACAGTGTGTTTAGTTACTATTCAATAGCAATGGCATTTAAGCTTATATACCCCCCTAGAGCTTTACAGCACTTTCTGGGTGTTTTACAATGTAAGCATTATATATTGTCCCTTATTTTACTGCTGTCAGAAGGATGGAAGGCTGAGTCAACCTTGAGCCCATCCAGAAAAGTAAAGCCAATGGGGAAGCCAGATTCACTTAACTGCATTACTAACTTAACTGCAGTGATTCATTTAACAAGAAAGGTCATAAATGGGGCAAAATTCATTTAGCAAATGTCTCACTTAGCAACAGAAATTTTGAGCTCAATTGTGGTCATACGTCCAGGACTACCTCTACTATAATTTTTTTATTCTAGTAAAGGCTACCAATATTGAGTGGCTTTAAAACAAGGCTTTCAGTAGCTGCTACCTATATCCAAACCGTACCTCCAGTATTATGTCTTTCAATATAATAGTGCTTGAAACACAGTAAGAGAGCTCTATTGCGTTCATGCTATAGCCTCCCCTAAATTTGAATAGCCACTCTGGCAGCAGAATACTGCATGAGTCTGATCTAGCAGATCATCTTAAGATCTTCTTAGTATAAGTCATTGAGTACAAATGCTGTTGAAAAGCAAAGTTCACCCGCTGTATATAAATGGCTTCAGTCTTATAGTTTCCAGCAGGTACTTTTCTAGGTTATTAATGGCTTTTCTAATATCTGAAATAAAATTTTCTTATCAAGAGCTATGTCCTTGCTCTACCTTCAAGCCTTCTAGTTCATATCAATCTAAATGAAGCTTGACAATCTGGCATGTTTGTTTTTATTTAATTTTTATATCACCAATATTTTATTCTACACTGGTCTGTGTACAATAAAATGTTGACACAAAAATGCCCTATTGCATAACCATATCCAACGCTAAAACTATCAATAAAAGTATCAGTGATTGACTAGGTGTCAAAAACCTATTTAAAAAGATAGGTCTCCACCTCAGTATCTGCTTGAAATACACTCATGGTATGTATATGTAACTAAATATACTTTAGATTTCTTTGCCATGATAAGTCATAAATTTATTAGAGTATTTATAGTAAAAAGTGACCGTAAGTGTCATCTTTCACACCACTTTTTATCAAGTATTGGTAAAACACAGATAAGACATAGAAAAGGTAGCTTCCGTCTCATTTACTCAGAAGATCAATTGAATGTAAACAAGATTTTATGTAACAATAGAATTCTTCCAAACAATTGTAGTTAATGTAATTTGCCAGCTCTCCAACTTTTTCCTTTCCATTTAAAATTATAATTTTGTTTGTAAGTTACTTTCTCTTTAAAGTGACACACCAAGATTTCATCATGCTAATCATAAAGGACACAGCTGAGACATAAAATAAAACTCATAAAATTCAGCTCTACTATCTAATTCTTTAAAAGCAGTCTTAAATCAAGGATTATACCCTAGTTTCTCCAGAATTCTTGTTCCTTCACAATTAATTCCTTCCCACTAATAGGATTCAATTTATATCACTAATTTCAGGTTGTCTCAAACTCAAATAATAATTCCAATCATTGCTAGCAGAACCCTCTCCATTCAAAAAGAAGCCTCATTGTGTTCCATGAATCTTACTCTTCAGTAAATACAATCAAGTTTTATTGCTGCCTTCCATCTTCTTTTAGTACAGTAAAGGTTTTTCTTTTTTTATTCTTTATGGCATCTTTTTCCAAATTATTTCTCCTCAGATGTAGATATTTAATTGGGAAGGCTAACATATCAAAGTTGAAAAAAACAACGCAGTACAGTTGTAGTCCCATCTAGCAACTATTCTCTACAATTTATGAGGTGATCAGTGTTTTGCAATGACCTTTATTATTAAGAGTATGAATCTGCATTATATTGCTATAAGCATAATATACAACCTTAGTAGTGTTTATTCTTGCAGCACATGTGCTAAAAGCTTTTTCCCTCTACTTACTTCATTCAGAGCAAGTTCAAAGCATTTTGGGGAAAAACATGCTGAAGTACACTCTCAACTTGTGTCAAGGACACTACGATTTCTTAGTTCGAATGCCTGAAAATTTGATTGTTCATATCATGTCATTTCTTAATATGGAGGATATTGAACAGTTGTCAAAAACCTGCAAAAGGTTTCAGCAGGTAACAACTTTCATTGGATTTGCTGTTTTAAATAATTGCCATAATATATAGTCTATAATTTATATGGTGTGATACAGAGGTTATAAGTCAACTAACACACTACTATGTATAAAGAGAAAACACTTAGCTTTGAGACATATGAAAAAATTAAGAATGCAATGGAGATGAGGTATAAAAATCTATTTTGATTAAGATGATAATTTGATTTACTCATAAGTAGAATATAATAAGGATTGTAGATATTTATCTTTCAGCTGTGTAACACGGATGAATTTTGGGAAAGAATAAAAAAATTGCAAGATAAATGTACTCTTGATCTACAGTCAGCCAAATTTCCAGCTTATGAAAAGCAAAGGAATTTACATCAAAGAAAAGGCTATCTGACACAGATGCAGAGAAGGCACACCACATTCTTCTAAAATGTCGAGTTTATATTATATCTTCTTCTTAATAAAGACTACTATTCAGACTGCATAACATTACTGGGCCATAAATGTTTCATAGCATCTGTGGCTTCTGCTTCTTTCTTCTTCGCTCTTCTATTGTATATGCTCCTCAAGATACATCAATTCCTCTTTTCAGATGCTTGTATTATAACTTAGAATTTTTATCCTTTGGCTGTGTTGGCTTGGAATTCTGGGAGATGCAGTTTCATACTCTAAAGAGTGTCAGATTATGATAACCTATTGTGTTTAGTTCCCAGTTAAATGAGAAATGATTTTCCCAGTTAAATAATGATGAGTCTAATTAATTATAATTAATATTTAAAAACATTATGCTCAATTAATAAAGGAGAATATTTGTAGCTCAGGGTTGACATAAGGGGTCCTTGGTGCTCTCCGAGCTTGCTTGTTTTCTTGCAGACATTTCATTACCCAAACTAGGTAACATCATCAGTGCTAGTGATGATGTTATCTAGCTTGGGTAATGAAACATCTGCAAGAAAACAAGCAAGCTCGGAGAGCACCAAGGACCCCTCATTATGATCAATACTTTAAACAGAAACATTATACACTAAAGCAGGACAACTCAACATACAATGGTTGTATCATCTCCCCTGGTTAGAAAGGAGAACAATTATTCAGAAAACAAGAAATTATATAAACTGCCAATTGATATGTTATCAGTCTATAAATTATTTTCCATATACATTTCTACACCAGAAGTTAAAAAAAAAACCAAAATGAGCCAATATTTAGATGACTAGATTTCAGTTTAATCTTCCAATGGCTGAAATTAACAAAAATGTTCTTTATTTACATTGAAACAAATGCTGATAATACAGTAATAAAAAAATCAAAACACAAGGTTAAAAAGTAGTTAACAAAAGGCCTGCATTTCTTATAAACAGAAAGCATATCAACATTATTGGTTTTATGACTTGCCCTTACGACATATTTTTTTTTCACAAAAAATGAGACGATATATCTCATCACAATATATTCTAATAGCATAATGAACAGAGGGAACTTGTGGCAAGTACGGTACATTCTGCTGTATAATCTATTTATAACCCAAAATAGTTCCATCAATGACATGTAAAAATATATTTCATGAAATATTTACATACAAAAAACAGCTAATAAACCCACATATTGAAAAAAGGCAAAAGGATTTTAAAATGTCATTTCATGAAAGGCTAATGTTGCATTAAATATTCAGACTTAAGTCAGCCTTTTTTCAGGTAATAGAATGAAAGATACTGTTCAAAAAAGTTAAAAATAGATTGACACTTACCCAACATTTTATGAAACTGAAAAGAGACTAAATATGATAGGGTAGGCCCATACATCACAACTGTGTTTTCTCTGAAGTCCTATAAAAATGGTCCGAAGCTAATGCTGAGCCTTCCTTTGCCCACATACCCCCCAACGAAAAATATTTTGCTTAAGTTGTTGCTGTTTTCTTGGTGGCTATATGAGGCTGGAAGGCAGGGAAGAAGGTCCTGAAAAAAATAAGTCTTAAACAGCCCTTTTAATCACATGAATGTTGTGCCATTATGTCCTTGAAAACTACCAGAAACTTCATCAACTTCTCTGTAAATGTAGCTTTTAACCATGATCCTATAGCAGATTAACCACTGTCCTACAATAATGATGCAAACACTGCATTTACTATAAACATGTTGATGATTCATATTAAAAGTTGCAGTTGCTGTAATTATTACATATTGGGACAAAACTATTGACAGGACAAAATCTAAGGTACTGTAATTGTCTTTCTCTCGCCCACAGATATACTGCAAATATAGTTAAATTTTGTACAACACTTTTTTGTAAGTACATACAAATCTGGAAGTGTGAAAATGTCTATGGAGACATTTGAAAAGCACCTTTGGGACTGTGAGTGTATAGTTAATGTAATTTGTAGAAGACAGTAAATATGCTTCAGTGAAAATGTCTGGAAATAAATATCTGAAATATTCCTTTTTTTAAGCAGATGTAGCAATTTCTCAAAAAGTTTTATACAAAACACTGCAATTTAAAATATGTTTCGAGTTACTAAAACTTCCAAACTCTACCTTCTAAAATGTAGCATAATTTTCAGCAATATTGCCTCAAAAATCACTTCCCTATGTCTCAAATCAAAATCCCTTTGTATATTTAGGAAAACAACTCCCATTATGCAAAGAGATGCACATGTGAACCTGTAAGAAGTTATTGATGTGTATGAAATTAATCCTAACACAAATACATACAATGACCACATATGTATCTATAGACATTTTGAAATAACATTTTTTTCTTCATATGCTGACAGCATATTAGCCTCATACTTGGAAAAAGAAGAGAATCGCTTTGATTCCAAGGGTGACAAATCCTTTCCGGGTTTTTTTTTTTAAAAAGACCACATTCTTATTTACTTTATGTGATGTTTTATGTGGTCCAGACTCTGTACAGACTTTAAAACTTTTAAAACTTAAAGGAATGAGATTGCCTACTAGAATTTTCTTGGTAATGCCGGCCAAGTTCTAAGAACATTCTCTGTAGGGCACTAAATCTTAAAGCTGAATGTTCTGTCCATTTTATTCTGCATCTTCACTCTTCTCAGAACCACCACCAGCTGAGTTGTCTGCCTCATACCTTCTGTCACAAACTTCTTGAGAAATTGTTTCAGCACAGTCATAGAACCTACTTGTAGGTCCCATATGTGTTCGAATGCGAATTCCTGGTTGGTACAGCTGCATGGCTGGGCGATCCTGTGCAGGAAAAAAAAGAATAAAGAAAGAACATAAAGGTTTTGACAAAACTATTTAATTGCACTGGGGATCTCAATGCAGCCTAAGTGAATGAATATATAAAGAGATCTTTCTGTTATTACTTCATATTTAGTAAGAACTAGTCTCTCTCTCTCTCTCTCTCTCTCTCTCTCTCTCTCTCTCTCTCTCTCTCTCTCTCTCTCTCTCTCTCTCTTCTTCTCTCCACTGAGAGGCAAGTATTCAAGCAAACTAAAAAGATGCTGGAGAAAACAGAGCCTGAGAAAAATTGATTACACAAATAGCACCAAATTAACCCATGGAAATTTTTACACTCTCCACTCATGCTGATTAGAACAATTGCTAGTTAAATTCATACAAATACGGATATAATAATATTCAAACAAAAAAATAGTTTCTGGCATACAGAGTTAATATTTTCAAGATAATCTAACATTGGCCTGTCTAGATAATAAGCATGGAGATTGGGATATAAGAGTGCTACAGAAATGTATCATTTTGTAGCCTTCTGCTCCATGCTGAACAGTCTTCATAATGAAATGGCAGAGAAAAACGACAACTCAGATGTAATCTATAATCAATGGTGTAAGATTAATCCACAATTTAAAACACACTTACTTGTGTTCGGAATGTACTTCTTGGGAATCAGATTTGCTTTTCAAAAAACATGTTTAAAGCAAAGCTTCACATTCCTGATAAATTAACTCATTATAATCAGGTTGCAACTGACATAGGTTGCATAATCCATAATGGATAGTACTGCCGTTGCTGCTACATCATCAGGACAAGGCATTCTTTTTGCTACAGCTGCATATAGCCAAAGAATAAAGTGCCATATCAGAAAATACCGATGTTCTAAAAACAGAAGTATCAACAATAAGGCTCTTACGGAGTAAGTGTTCTTTTAAAACGTTTCAGAAATATAAATCTCTCCCTTTTTTTAAAAAAAGGATAATTTGCCCTGGCACTCATGTAAATTTGCTTTGTGCTCTTGTCTTTGTTATTCACCAGGACCAGTGTTATTAGACTATTGTGCCTAATAGGCTTTTTAGAAATAGCATATTAGAATATAAGGTCAGGATTTTTTTGAAGTGGATTAGGTCCTGATAAGTTCTCATTAAGAGAATAGACACTCAATTGTGTAAAGCAGGTGAATATATTTTTTTATTTTAGGAAGAAAAAAATTCATAAGAAAAAGGTTTTGTAATAATTTTATTTCAAATGGGGCCCGTAAATAAGCAGCAAGGGTTTCTTAACTGCTTTGGTTTATAAAATGTGGATTTTTTTTCATGTTATTTCAACATAGCTGTTAAAAGTTTCATGCTAAGATGTCAAAAGCAAATCATCTGTGCCCCTGATGTAATTTTACTAATGAAAGATTATCCTAAATGAATAAAAGAACCTTATTTCTTATGCGCTCCTTTTTGGATGCCATGTCATCACACTTGTCCTCTTTACCCAGTTTGTCTACTGTGTCCACAGTGAAGCTGTAGTTGTAGTTCACTTTCTTTCCTCGGTCTTGGCTGTACCCTTTCTCCCACTTCGGCTCATCTTCGTTCCGTCTCACATATTTGTCAAATTCATAGTGAGTTCTGTGCTTTCGGCCATCTTCCAACCGATACCTTTGTCTCTCAGGTTCTTTTTCACGAAATCTTCTCTCTGAATCTCTTTGTTCTTTATCACTATCATTTTGTGATCTGTGTTTTAAAGGTGAGTAAACGTGAACAATTAATCAAGTGAACGTAAATTTGGTTATATTATTATTAGTGATGACGCAAAAGGAGAAGTTATTGGCTGGAGATGGCTGGTGCAATAACAAAGACGGCACCACCATCTTTCCGCTCCAAATCTGTGTTGTTTTCTTTTACTTTGTTGTAATCTTTTGTAATTTTAAGCTCTTTTTATGTTTATAATTATTTTTATAGTCATTATCTTTTATTATGTGGGCTGCTCAAGCACACCTTGAACCCCAAGATGAGTGGCATATGAATTTAATAAATAATAATAAAAGGAGGCTTACCTGGGCTTAATTTTATATTTTGCATTCAGTTGAAAAAGAAAATTATAAAAAAAGAAAGGTGTATAATGTAAATACTCATTCCGGAATTTCAGCATTTGGTTAAATCTTTTCTTTGTAATACTTTTTTTTTTATTTTTCTTTCTAATCTTCTGATATTAAAAGCTATGGAACTTACATAGAAAAAGCAAAAGAAATTGTGGTAGTCTAATAGGTAATATACAAAAATTCTGATGATCAAGCAATATTTTTGATAGAGCCATCCTACTTTTTAGTAAACAATGAGCACTTTTTTGAATCAATAAGCCTAATAATGATTCTGGAGAACCCAAATCTTACATTCTAACATCATTTATTCCTAATTAAGATAATGTCCCACTATAAGTTATCAGAGAAAGGGACACTTTACTGAATCAGATAGTAAGGGGACTAAGGAATAGTATATAAAGATAACTGGCAATTTGAAAGGGTAAACTAATTAATCTAGATTTTTTTTAAAAAAAGCAAATCAATAAATAAAATATATCTAAATAATCATATTCTTATAATAGAATGTATAAATATATTTTAAATTGAAGGAGCTAGTTAAACAGTTTTGAGATAGAGAGATGAAAGATAACACACATTGCTACATTTATTTCTTTTTCTTAAGAAGACTGTTTTTACTTAAAAGAGGTTAAGATTTGGCATTTTCATTACAGAATTCTAACAACCAACATTAGATATTTCCTCAATAGTTGTACCTTTATATCAGTGAAAAATGAGTTCTTTCAACATTAATTAAAATATGTACGGAAAATGACATTCTTGGTTATATAAAACTGGATATTTCCTCCATGCTTCCTGTTAGCTTGTCACAATGCCATGTTTGATTACAAATAGGAGAAAATCTACATTCCAGATGCACCAGATAGCTGTAAAGGATTGGAAGTTTCTTCAAAGAAAGCAGCTAAGGACTAGTTTGGACAAACAAAACAGGACATAATATGAAGCGGCAGAAATAATGAACATGCAGCCTCTAAGCTGTATAGATCCACTTATACTTCTATGTGTTAAAGAAGGAGGAAGCGATCGTTTTGCTACCAAGAGCTACATGCATCTATGAGTTGCATATTGGAGCCATATTCTTACAAAAGACATAGCAAGAGTAAACAATGGGCAAGGCTTGGTTTCTCACAAATGCGCAGAGCCTTCTCCACTGTTTATCATACACATACTTATTCTTCTGCCTTATCTGTACTCTTAATTTCCTGGAAAGATTGCTGAAAAACAAACAAACAAAAAACACTTTGCTGTCTCGCTTTCCCAAGATTGCCAAAATAGAATGAATGCTATATTTCTGCAATTCAGTACAGCAGAATAGTTTCTGCTTCATGCCTATGCAAAAATTTGAACGAGAGAGGAAATGTGCTGGAAGAAAAAAAAATCAAGGGACTAAATGCAGATCATGAATTTTAGTGTCTACAAGTCTACAACACCGACTGCTGAATTGAAACCCCAAATCCAGATGGATTTAATTAGAGAAGTGACTGCACCAATTCTGCTTTACTTGAACCAGGAAGCAACTTAAGAAACAGCAAGAGGGGGGGATCCCACCCACCCACACACCACCCACACACCCACACACCACCCACACACCCACACACACATGTACCAACCCAGCTCCCTCCGTCAAAATAGGATGCGTCATTTTCCAGCCTCCCGTCCACACCGCAGCCCAGGAAGCCACGGGATCCCGGCAGGTGTGGGGCTGGACTGGGGAGGGGTCCTCCTGCTCCAATTGGGTCCCCCCCTCTTTTCAGAAACAGCGCCCGAAAGGAAAGGAAGGACGGAACAAGCTTCCCACATGGGGGATCCAGCACTCATTGCCTACCTCTCTTTCCTGGGTGGGGGTCGCCCAGCAGATCCACCGGGCTGGCAAGAGGTCCCTTGAGAGAGCAACTGCCACCACCTCCCCTCCCATCTTCCAGTGGGCTTCAGGGGAAGTGCAGGACTTTGGGGGGCGTTCCTGTTCAAAGCGAGCTGTGTGCCTTCAGGGGTTGGGAGACAAAGTAACACTGACCGTAAATGGGGCAGACCCCTTTCCTGGGGCCACGGCTTGTGAGAGGGTTGGCCTGCTCAGTGGAGGCTCCGGCGGGCCACTCCCAGGGGGGATCGCAGGGATGCCTCGCGTGGCTCCCTGGCCCTGTGGACCTCGGAAGGGAAAGGGACTTCCTGGCTGTGCTTCTCCCAGGGGGCGGGGCGCCTGGGCACAGGGCCAATCAGGAGCCCCATGAGGGGGCAAGTTCACATGAGAGAGAAGGGAAGCGCAAGTGCCTCTCTCTGTCTCTGTCTCTGCAAATGGCGGAGGAGGACTGGGAGCTGCAGGAGAAGGCTGAAAGAGCCGCATGCAGCTCCAGAGCCGCGAGTTGCCGACCCGTGGTCTAGAGGAATGACTCTTGAATGATTATTGGACTGTGAAAGTTTAATTGAGCTGACTCCATAAAGGAGTGACAATGGCTTTTCTTTCTTTCTTTTGTTCTCCTACAGACCTGATGGTTGAAGCATTAAATGCCAAAAAAATTTTAAAAAAATGTTTTCTTTTGTCCATAATGTTTTTCATTGTAATAAGTCTGCAAACTGAAATATAAGTTATCAAATATTCTACAATCACGAAATGAGAATTGTAGCTTTACATTTCTATGATCTAGGCCAGGAAAATAAAAGTTAGCATATCATTGCCACTCACCACACAGCTCCAGCAAAATGATTTACTGTAGGAATTAAATTAATTTATTACTGTGCAATATTAAAAAATTAATTCCACAGGTTTAAAAGAATTAACAAAATCTCAAAGCAATAATCAAAAGTGCCCAATAAAGAAATACTCACTTTTCCTTAAGTTCCTTTAGAGAAACTTCCAGTGGCTTGGATTTTAAACTCCCATGTCCTGGTGATTTCTCCCATTTGTTGTCTTCAATATCACATTTTTCTTTTTCTCTGTGCTTTTCTGTAATCTGTTCATCCCCCTTTTCAGGTTTCTTAAGAAGCTAAGGAATATTTTAATATACATGTAGTTATTATAATATTTATCAAGTAGCTACCAAAGCAGTGAACAATAACTGAAATGAGGGATGGGGGAGAGAACTGAGGGTACTTTTTTATTTGAGTGTTTTTACTGATCTTTTTCACGTGTTTCTTATAAACACATGTAAAACTTTTATCAGTTGCTTTTGGTGAAATGAGTTCTTTGTTATGTTGTCACTATTTAGTATTTTTTGCCAAATAGTCTCCTGGACCCTATGCATACCAGGAAAACAGCTCTAGGTCAGATGTAACTATTAATTCAACTGTTCCTCATTATTCCAATATATATGCCAATTCAATAGATTTCTGGAAACAATGGATTTAAATTGGTTAAATTAAGATTCTTCTGGATCTCCCTGCCAAGCTCATTTAATTCTACAGTTTGTTCACTAGTATTCATTTTATTTACATTAACAATATCTTGAATGCGAGGATAAGTGACTTTTTAAAAGACAATAAAATGTTCCAGTTGCCACTTTTCTACCACTGTCACCTGAAATGGCTCTAATGAAGCATTTGAGATGAAGGAAAAGCAAAGTTGGAAACTTTTTTCCCATGAACTCCCTTAAATTAATTTATCTTAGAATGCAGCTCTGCCTTGAATAATGGGACTCTTCTCCTATAAAACACATTCAGAAGGAGTAGACAGAAGTAGGCAAGAGAGATTGTAAGAATGCACTGAAATAAGGTCATCTTACAAGCTAAACCAGTCCTATGATACTTGCTGTTTCAGGTCTTACTGAATTCTCAACACACCGTTAGGATTTATAGAACATTAACAGTATATTAATGACATAGATAATAACAAATAACATAAATCAAGTATGCTATACAGGACCCTCAAATGAATCAGAGGTGCCAAGTTTCCTATGAATAATTTGTACATCTGGCTGTGTAATGAAGGAAATGATTTCCCCTTCACAATTACCTTGCATATGGAGGAAATAACTTTTAAAGATAAATGTTATTTCTGGCCCTCCATGACAAAACTTACACATCACTTTTTTCTTTGTGAGGGAAATGTTGTATAAATTCATTTATCATTTTAAAAAATGTTTCACAAAAACATGAATCTAATATACTGCAAGCTTAGTATCATTAAAAGCACTGAAAACATACTGAAAAATATATTTTTGTTTTCTGCATTACCTTGATTCTTATTTCTTTTTCAGCAATTTTCTTTTGTTTCTCAGCTTCTTTTCTTTTGCGTCTTTCTTCCTCTCTGCGTTTCCGTTTCTCATCTTCTCTTAGCCGTTTTTTTTCTGATTCTCTTCTCCTTCTTTCTTCCCTTTTCTCTTCTCGAATTCTCTGAAATATTGGAAAAGGTTACCGTTGATTTATATTACTATTACAAAAAACTGAAGTCAATATTTAAGTTATAGTCCAAAATACTAACATACCTGTTTTTCTAATTTTCTATTTTTAATATATTCCAAAAGTGGGGTGGTTCTTCTAGCTAAAACACAAAAAATGTGATGTAGTGTTCCATTCCTAAAATAAGCATGTTTTATAATACTTGTTAACATTTAAGCTTTAACAAGATAATTAATAAGGGGTAATTAATAATATTTCATTTGGTCTGTGGGTTATTAAAGAAACATTTTTCTGTATTGCCATTTCTCATATTGCTAATGAATCTAAAAATCAATAAAGTAAGCCTTACAGTTGCAACATCAATATAGAAGTCTTAATAATAAGTTTTATTTTTTCCAACAAGTACTTTTCCTTGTATTTTCAATAATTTGAGTACAAAGAACATTTATTTCACTTTTGATCTGATGGATGAGATTTTTTATAGCTTATACCTCTTTTATTTATGTTTAAATTATTGAAGTGCATATTTGTGCAAAATGTATGTTTCAAATTTCTGTAACGCCATAGCTACTGATAGCTATTATTAACATTAATAACAGTTAACTGTTGAGTACAATATACAGTAGAAAAAGTTCACTTGTGTATGCTACTTTTTTACTTCAATGGGAAAAATAAGGAAGAACTCTTTGGTAGACTTATAATAATCATATGCAGCCATGGAGAAAACTGGAAATTATTTCTATTTCAGTTCATTATAGTTTTATATATTAATGAGGACAAAGTTCCATTTCAAAGATAAGAGATTACAAAAGGATAGCTATTAATAGTACCTATGTTAATGTCTAAATGACTGCTTTTTAAAGATTTCAGGTTAAAACAATAATTATTATTTTATAACTATTATTTTATAACTCTTTCCTAAAAACTCAATGTGCTACATGTACCTTAACATAAAAAATATTATTAACCAGGTAATTTTTAAATATTATAACCCAGGTAGATTGGGATCACAAGCAGATTTGATCAATGCCAGAACCTGCTTCTGCTTTGTTTGGGCAGGCACTTATCTAAAACACTAGCACAATCTGATGGGTTCCCATTTGCTTCCTGCCTCCATCCTGCCTCCAACAGCTAGTGTTTGCTCATCTCTGCATCTTATTCACAATATTCCCCTTCAGTGAGTGTTAATGTAAAGTTAGAGGGACACATGGCATTGAATTTTCATATTTAGTTCACTATTTGTAAATAAGACTCTCAATAGGACTTTGCTCAAGGCCAATATAGCCACAATGAATGGTCTACATGCATCCTTCAGCATTTGTTGGCTGTACCATTAGAGTGGCGATAAATATCAGACCACAGGTGTAAATAACTTCAGGGTAAGGAACAATTTTAAAAGAGCTGATGACTCAAGGATGATAAAAGGAATCATAGCCATTTTTGTTTTGGGGAATGAAAAATTAATGATCTATAGTAAGGTGAAAGTTCTATACATTTTGCAAAGTACTTCATATCCTCCATGCAATGTACGGAGAAAGCCAGCTTTGAAGCAAGTCATTGCTGAGATTTCAATGATAGCTTGCACACGCAATCCCACAGATTTTGCTCATCTAAAACTCTATTCTGGCTTTGCAAGGAGAATCCATTTAGCTGGCACATCCATAGCTATATTACTGATTCTAGATGAGAATTTGCTCCCACTCTGCCTAACTGTCAGCTTGTTAAAGCAACATGGAGAGAAAAGAACAAAGTTTCCAGTTTTAGGTGCAGAAATTGCACAGCATATGCACCCAAAGCTGGATCTCTATTAAAATATACTCCCACTCTATCTAGACAAATTGGCAACAAGTTCAGATTATTTAATAGTAATTGCTATAAAGAGATCAATCACAATAAAAATAATTACCATAAAATAAAACTGGTACAAGAAGTGAGGTTGGCAATAAAAACAAAAAACCAACCCTCAGATTTGAGGAATTATGCAAATTTAAGTAAGCTCATCTTTCCATTTAAAACTATTTTTAAAAATGTCAATGCTTTATTGTATAGCAACAATAAATATTATTATTTTATCAAGTTGCCAGGTTTATGATCATTTTATTTGATATATAGATTGAAATTTAATTGTTAAAAGTGGTAGATTTATTTCTTGTCCACTCCTAGGCAAAATGAAACCATTCATTTATTTCATAAAAATGGGGGAAGGATGTCAGATAAATTAAATTATCATTTTAAGGGGTCATGGCAAGTAATGTTAGGAAACCTTCATATAATCTAGCTAGCTTTTCCCTAGAAATATGAAAAGTCAAAAAATGCTAAAATTAGTACTGAATGATTAATAATTCCTTGCCTTAGCAATTGAATATATTGCTAAGAAAGTCCAGTTGCCTCCTGAAAAAAGAACCTTTGGGACAACCATACCCAGATGACTGAGAATCTCCATAGAAAATTGAATATATATATATATATATATATATATATAACTCGCAACATCATGTGACGTGTCGCGATGTATCATGACTTTTTTTCCATTGCCGGCAATGGGGTGGGCGCAGTTTTGGCATGACACATCCGGCCCGTGGGCCAGCAGTTTGACACCTCTGGTATAGGTGGTTCCTTGCTCAATAGTAGTAACTGTGAAAGGGATCTCGGTGTCCTAGTGGACAATCACTTAAATATGAGCCAGCAGTGTGCTGCAGCTGCCCCAAAAGCCAACACAGTGCTAGGCTGCATTAACAGAGGGATAGAATCAAGATCACACGAAGTGTTGATACCACTTTACAATGCTTTGGTAAGGCCACACTTGGAATACTGCATCCAGTTTTGGTCACCACTATGTAAAAAAGTTGTTGAGACTAGAAAGAATATAGAGGAGAGCAACAAAGATGATTAGGGGACAGGAGGCTAAAACATATAAGGAACTGACCAAAGAGAGAAGCAACCTAGAACTAAAGAGAAACTTCCTGACAATTAGAACAATTAATCAGTGAAACAACCTGCCTCCAGAAGCGGTGAATGCTCCAACACTGGAAGTTTTTAAGAAGAGATTGGATAGCCATTTGTCTGAAATGGTATAAGGTTTCCTGCCTGAGCAGGGGTTGACTAGACGACCTCCAAGGTTCCTTCCAACTTTTATTATTACTATTATTATTATTACTATTATTATTATTATTACTATTATTATTATTATTACTATTATTATTATTACTACTACTACTACTACTACTATTATTATTATTATTATTATAATAATATTTCTGAATGGTATGTGGACATTATTGTCCAAAGGCAATTTTAATTTTTTTTCCTAACTTATTTTAATTATGGGTTGACTTCATGTTAATATCTTTTTTATGAATCTTAACATTTATACAAAAAAGGAAGATTGCACTGAAATACCACAATGCAATTGTGCTAAGAACAATTCTAGTAATTTATTTTAGGAAAACAATAAATAAAGCATGAAATAACAAAGGTCATTGGAAAATATACTACTTAACTGGTGGCATTTATTCAAATATCAAAAACACAATTACAGTGGCCTCTGAATCCTCAATTCATAAAAATTGTGTGTATTTAAGTGTTTTGCTACTAGATTCATTCAGGATTTAAATACTATTTAATATATTTCCTAGACTAGCCATAAAATATTTATATGGATAGTTTCCCAAATTCATCAACACATTGTCTGTACTTAGTGTAATGTCCTTTAGAAAAGCTGCCGTGAACATAATTTTTTAAATGACTTAAGAGGTTTAATAAGCTAGGTAAAAACATGAACACCTAATCAGAAGAGCTTTTAATTACTGAATGGAAAAAAATCAGCTTAACAAACCAATGAGTTCTCTTGTTTTTGCCTCAATTTCTCCCAGAAGCGTTTCAGGGTTGGCACATATTTTTTCTTCTTCAGCGCAATAACTTTCTAAAAATTTTCTATATTCTGGATCTGTGAAAAATATAGAAAACAAAGTATTGCAAAAGAAGCTTATCTTAAAATACAATAAGTAAGTTGGGAAACTGTTTCTACCATCAACAATAAAGTGTACCATCTTCTATGCTTCCAGATTTTGCATCTTTCTTCTTTAGTTTCTTTTTAGAAATCTTTTGGAATGGTGCAAATTCAACAACAGCAGGATATTCCAAACCTTTAAAAAATCACAAAGGAACAGAATTATAAAGGATACTTAATTTTAAAACTGAAGTTCTTTTGAGAACAAATGTCAGAATCAAAATGGTTTATCCTATTTTTTCTGATCCAAGCTTATTACACATAGCATCAAACCAGAAAAGGAAATCAGTACACAAGAGCAAACTTCCATGAATCCACCAGATTTACAGTAACTGATCACATCAGGATCTCCTTCATATTGCTTGAAAGAAGTTTCCTTCAAGTCATTATTCCAATGAAATCCAGGAAGGTCCTTTTTTTAGCAGCTGAATGGGAATAGTTTGTCATTACCCTTTTCTGAAGTGATTTTTCTATTGTGGAATTTAGATTAGACTTCTGGTAGTCCAGGTAATCTCCTCTCAAAGTACAAAGCAATTGATGCCAATAAATATCTTTATAGCAGTCCACCACAAAGGCACTAACTTTTATGTAAGATATATATGTTCTACTTCACTTGAGCTTACTTTCAGTTATATAGCCAAAGCTTTAAGTATTGGAAAAGAATGTAACAAAAAAACCCAAACACATTTAAATAGAATTTTGCTTTCGAGAATTCAGTGGATGGTCATCAGTGAGATCAACTGTGGATCCACAGATCCAATCTGTGCTTCTATACTTGTACTACAGATATTCCTTGACTTACAATTCATTTAGTAACCGTTTGAAGTTACAACAGCATTGAAAAAAAGTGACTTATGACCATTTTCACACTTATGACTGTTGTAGCATCCCCATGATCATTCGGATTTACATTCAGATGCTTGACAACTGGTTCATATTTATGATGGTTGCAGTGTCCTAGGGTCATGTGATCCCCTTTTACAACCTTCTAACAAACAAAGTCAATGGAAAAGCCAGATTAGTAACAACCTGTTACTAATTTAACAACTGTACTTAACAAATGTGGTAAGAAAAGTCATAAAATGGGGCAAAACGCACAACACATTTCTCACTTAGCAACATAAATTTTGGGCTCTATTGTAGTCGTAAGTTGAGGACTACCTGTACAATCAAACACTCTATGAGGTTTGGAGGCTACATAGATAGGAATTGTCTGGAGCTCTTACTATAGCATTCAAAAACACGAAGTATTAGATTATGATTGAAATTTTTGAGGAAGCACAAACCTCAATGTTTCTTTAGCTCTATGCAACTTTTTATAACTCCAAACATTTTTATAGATCCTTGCCACAGTAATTTTTGAGTTACCTTTATTGTCAATGAAGACATAGCCATCAAAGCGATCTCTAAAAAGAAGGATGTCATCGGGATTTCTAAAATTAATATATGCTCTTGAGTAGAGGTGGGGGAAAAGACTGCAACAAGAGTGAATTTCAGTTACTTGTATATAACTTTTAAAAGGAAAATTATAAAAATATATGTCTCAAAGAAAGCAATCATTATATTTATATATTTAATGAAAAGATAGGCCATCAGAAATGCTATGGCTAATGAATTCTTAATACTCATTAACCTCTGTACAAGTGTGCTATTATTCAACCAACCTAGTTTTTGTGGACTTTACCTTTAAGGTTTGAAAGCCACTATTCCTACTTTGGCTGCAAGTAAATTGAACAAAAAAGCCCTGGAAAACAATGGAGGCAGGTTAGATCAAGTGGCCTTCCATTAAAAGAGAAGAGATTCTGAGCAATAATCAAGTGATGAAAACTAAAACTTCTTTTTGGTACTAGTTTCCAATGAACTCCCCAGTTTCCTAGTAACATCTTATACTAAGGGGTGATTTAACTTTTATTAATAGATTGTAACTGCTTCAGTTTGTACAACATACTAAATCATGACTCATGTGCTAAAGCCATAATGGCAGGTTTTGTACAATATTGTATGCCAAAATAATGAAATCATACTATGGCCTACTACGGTATATCACCCTAGTCTGTGAACACAGGTATATGATAGTGATCATATATGGTATAATAAGCAAACAACTTAAGATTTTATATCTGGACAGAATTTGGTTTTTTTGCCTTTTTGCCTTTTCCCTTTCCTTTTGATGCCTTTTACAATCTTGCATACTTTAATACTCTTATGGTAATATAGAAAAATTATACATTTTGCACTAACAATCATAGTCCTCATGATGACAGAATCAAACAACCAGAATGCTGTAAGCCGAAGATTTGTGCTATTTGATATTATGAAGTTTTCTCTAAACTGGGAATGTTTCAATTGCTTTTTGAGGAACACAACATCACGTCACAGAACAATGTTCCATTAAAAATCCAGATTACAGTAAAAAAATTACATTCCAGTCTCTGAAATGGCTATAAATAGCCTGATAGTCTCATTAGAGGAGGCAGTAGTAATATATGATGTGATTTAGTTTTATTTAGTTGCAACTCTTCACATAAGAAGATGATATATATGGGAACCAGTTTGATCTAGTAGCTAAAGCAACAGCATAGAAATCAAGGGACTGTGAGTTCTAGTGCCACCTTAGCCATGAAAGCCAGCTGGGTGACCTTGGGCCAGTCACTCACCTCATAGGATTGTTGTTGCAGGGAAAATATGTTGGATATGTTTGTTGCCTTGAGTTATTTGTAAAAATAATTAAGGTGGGATTAAAAACAAATACATACGTACATACATGAATAAATAAAATTCTCAGAAGATCCACTCAACCTCACTATATGGTCAAATATTGTCCATTCTTAAACTATTTTAGTTAAATACATTAGAAATACATTTTAATGTTTCAAATATGCCTGAGAGAATATTCCTAACACATCCAAATCCTACATGACTTCTGCTCCCTGCTGTGAATCTCCCCAAATCAATTTGATTGATTTGAGTTCTAGTGCTATGATAATTACAGCAGCACATTCTGTATAGAATGAATGGCATTCAATGGCATTAAATGTGTCATTAGTGAACAGTAATTTTTATACATACTCTGTATTAGAAACATTTTAGATTAAAATGCATCCTATTGATATTAGTGTAACAGACAAACATGAAATAAACAATTGTCTTGCTTTATACAAATACTCACCTGGGATCAGAGGAACAAAATTCAAAATAATCATGAGCCGGAAGTGGATGGAGTTGTTCTTCTAGCTGCTCTTTAGTAAAGTTAGGGGGAAGCCGGCGTATAACTACCTGCAAAACAATACAGGTAAAACCGAGAGCAGACAACCGTTTTACTCGTGCCAGTACCCTCAAAACAAGCTTACTGTTGCTAATCTGCACTTTTGAAAAATACACCTCCCATTAGAAATATTCCTATTTTATATAATATTCTCGAGAAGCACAATGCTGTCCGCGTGTCATTTCGCTACAACTTTGGGCCCCGGTGTTGTCTCTCAGCCTCCCTCATTCCTAACCGGTCTGTCTTGAAGTGAGTGGCACTGCATTAATCTCTCTTGAACGGCCACCTCTTTTCTCATCTTAGCGTCCCGGTGGTACATGAGGCAAAGGACAAGGATGATGATGATGATCATGAGGGCTGTCCTGGTTGCTTCTGTCCTCGTGAGGATTTGAAAGGAGGGTCCTATTTGCTCCAGGCCAGACAAAGCAGACCCGTGTTTCTGGCCAGGAGGGGGCCGGACTCAGGCTAGAGAACCGGAGCCCAAATGCACCTCTCAGCATCGCTCCGTCCTCTCCGCATGTCCCTGGCGCGGTCCCCTGCACTGCCCCCCCCTTCCCCGCTTTGTCCCTCCCGAAGGCCCCTCTTTGTGCTCCAGGTACGGTAGCTCCTCCCACTCTCCCCCCCCCCGCCGCTCTTTCCTCGAGCACGCTGTCCTTGGTGCTGGAGGGCAGCCCTTCCCTTTGCCCGCCGGCGTCTCACTTTGCTCAGCGTCGCTCTTTTCTCTTCCCGTTGTTGCTTGCCCGGCGGCAGCGCCAGGTTGGAGGGCGGCGGCGGGGGCGGCGGGGGCCCAGGGGAGGAGGACGGCGTCTCTGACACACGACGCGGGGATTCTCGCTGAAGTGGCGCCTCCATGGCTCCGGCTGTAGGACAGAAGAGCCTCGCGACCCTTAGCCCGACGGTTACTCCGCCGCTTTTAAAGCTTCAGCCCAGCTTCCTTTCACCCGCTTTCAACCGCCAACCTTTGCCGGGAAACATCGCGAGAGCGGGCCCCGTGCCCAAAGAGGGTCTCGCGAGAGCTAGGGGATCGGGCAAGGGGTTGGGGTTGCTAAGGGATGGCTCTCGTGCAGAAAATCGGCATTTCGGGTGTCCTGCACCGGTCATCTTTCACGGCTGCGAAATTGGCCCAATTAGTTCTAAGCGCCTGATAACCCATCAGGGACTCACCGTTCATGGCACCATCAACATTTCTATTTATGACTATAAATCTTCTCGATTTGTACCCCGTATTTGAAAAATTGAGTCGATGGTGCTTTTTGGTGGTCTCCCTCCCTTCCGCCCCCATCCCTGAGTTTTCAGGATGTATGCACGTTTGATCAGTCTAAAAGAGAATCAAAAAATAATGTAATGCAAACTCACCTGTTCCATCCCATTTTTTTTTCTTGCAACAGCCTATCTGCAGATCTTTTTTCCTTGTTTTTATGAAGAATAGTGGTTAATACAGCAGGAAAACAGTTAAATAGTAGGCTACCCTCTTTGACTATGGCTATAGGACAGTTGAAATTAAATTTCAGAATTATAATGAAATTCTTGTGTTGCCAGAAGTCAGAGCATTTGAATCTGGCTTAGCAGTATTTATATTACAGCTTTCAATGGTACCTTTACTTATGTGAACTGTCCTGAAACAACAAAATGCTTCAATGTGTACTGCTACCCATAACTTCTCAGTTGTTAAGGAATTCATATTTATGAGCCTTGCTGTGTAACTGCAGGGGTAACCATGAACACCTCTTCCTCTTCTATCCCTTCTTTGAAAATTTTAATCAACTGTGTTTGACTTCTGAGTTTTTCTGTGGTTTTGCCCCTTTACTGATACTCAGTACTTACAACCCTACTGCTATCTTTGAACGTAGTAATTGCTTAAATCTTTGCAAAAATATATGACTTATTTAGCCACTAATCTCTCCAGGGTCAGGAAGATAATCAAGAAACCATAAAGTCGAAGAAAGTGACAAATATTAGACGGACAGCACATTTACTATCACAGTAAAAACGATTTGCCTACAATTCAGTGAAAAAAATGAATTCAGTTGATAATTTTTTAACAATTATATGTAGAGATCAAACGAAAAATTTAATTCTGAATTAAAGAATAAAATATAATATCAAAACTACTTTTTTCAGGACATTCTGACACATAATTAAGATGGAAAAAAGCAAAGCAGCAATTTATCAGTTCATGGGTACAGAAACATATATATTGTAATCCAATTTGATTTTTTGTTTGTACATTCACTGTCTAATAGCAGTCCCACGATGCAGTGAAAGTTAAAAATACATTATTTTGAATAAAATTGATATAAACAAAATACTGTCACCATCTTGGACAGTTCTCTGATGGCCACATGGTATACATAGTTATATAAAACAACAAATTCAGAAAGGGATGAATGATAAATTACTTAATGATTCTGCACAGTGATGAATCTGCACCAATATTCTAAGGTCATGTACTATGGTCTGACATGGATGTTTCTAACATCATGTCACTTTCATTCATTTCGATTTCAAAACTTTCATCTAATGGAGGGGGTTCATCTGTGGTTTTTCTTTGATAAGATGCTTCCAATGCCATATTGCTTTCTTCTGTGGTTTGCCTTTCTATATCAAATTCCGATGCACCCCATGCAGGGGAGAAGATGTTCTTCAATGTCTTCATAGTACGCACATCAAAATCATAGCATCTGAGTTTATCCTTAATTGCAGTCCCTAAAAGAAATCGCTTAGGTTAATTTTTCATGTAATTAAGACCTGTTTGACATGTCTTTCACTGTCTGATTATTTTTCTTTGTTGCATGTTGCGGGGTTTGAGAAGTTTATCAGTAGTGAAGGAACCTTGATTTCAACTTGGTACATATTAAAATATGTTTTTCCAAATATAATGTTTATTAAAACTTTAAACAAGAAGGTATAAGATAACACTAACAGACGGCAAGAAAGGAAAAATAAAAGGGAAAGCAAGAAGAAAGCAGTAAGTGCAAGAAAAGGAGAAAAGGTAAAGAAAAATAGAAAAGAAAAAAGTACCAAGAAGTGACTTATGATATTCTTCACAACAATTATAATATAATATATATAAAAATATATTTTTATCTTCATTTTATTATTATTATTATTAAGCCTGGTCAATTATTCACTATGCTAAATAACTACATATCATACATGTTTCTTTGAGGTAACCACCACAGCCAGTGTGGGAAGACACGAACAAATATAAGGAGCAGTACTAAAATAACAACTTACCAATGTAGGCTTCGGAATCCCCAATATACATTTCTATGCAATGTCCAAGCATAGTAACTGAAAATGTATCATCCCTCCTAAGACCAAGGGCCTGTTTCAAAAGGACAAACAAATAAACCTAGCTTTTCAAGTATCTCTAACAGATTAAAATTTTCTAAACGATTGTCCTTTGTAGCCAAAATAGTATCAATAACATACAAGGGAGAGATATCAGCATATTAGGAAGAATTATTCACATGATTTGCCACAGACCAGGGTCTTTTAGAAATATCCGATAGTGAGAATTCATTCCTCCCACCAAACAACTCAGGTGAACTAAGCAGCATGTTGAATACAAACAGAAAGTTAATATAATGTTAATGGAGGAAGGGAAACAAGTAAGGGAGTGGTGACAATCCTGAACATTTTGATATCCTATGCTTTGAAGTTGTGATTCTTTAATGCACATTTTTGTTTGTACAAATAAATATATACTGAATAAAATACACACATACTGTATGAAAATAATCAATTGCACTTTCAAAGTTTCCCATCAGACTGTGTATGTATCCAATTGCAGAATACGTGGAAGCATTTTGAGGGATCAAGACCAGAGCTTGACGATGGTATTCAAGAGCTTCTTCATATTTCCTTTTAAAATAAAGATAAATAATGCATTTGACAAATTACTACAATATAATATATAATTAGAAGGATCCTGTAATATTTCTGTCTTAAATATATATTCTGCATTCCTCCAAGAACTCAAGACAGAATACAAAGAATTCCAACTTCTACATTTTTTTCCACCCACAATAAAAAGCTAGCTGTATGGCTGTGAGTTTTTATGGGTGAGGAATACAGAAATATTACTCAGAGTTACTTGATAGTGAGCTAGATGGCATATAAATTTGATAGATAATGGATATCCAATCATAAGTGTGCACACCCTTTTATAAGTAGGGATGTCGCTATATTCAGAATTAACCAATCACATTCAAACTGATGTTAAATAGTAGTCAGTACATTCTTGCAATCGATTAAAGTGACTCTGATCAAGTCCATATAAAGTTCAGCTGTTCTAGTAGGATTTTTCTGAGATTTACTCAGTTGCCTCTTGCAGCAAAAGGCATGGTTTACAAAAAGCTTAGAAAGCATCAAAGGGATCTCATTGTTGGAAGGTATCAGCCAGGAGAAGGGTACAAAACTGTTTCCAGGGCATTGGATAAACCATGAAACACAGTGAAGACAGTAATCAAGTGGAGAAAATAAGGCACAACAAGGACAGTATCAAGTACTGGATGTCTGTCCAAAAATGATGAAACAAGAAGAAAACTGGTTCAAGAAGTTGCCAAGAGACCTACAGCAATATTATAAAGAAGCTGTAGGAATTTCTGACAAATACTGATTGTGTACTACATGTGACAACAATCTCCCATATTCTTCATATCTGGACTGTGAAGTAGGATTGCAAGACGGAAGCCTTTTCTTACAAAGAAAATTATCCAAGCCCAGTTACATCTTGTAAAAATCTACATCAGGTCTAACAAAAGCATGTGAGAAAATGTTATGGTTTGAATCTTTTGGCAATAATTCCAAAAGATATCTTGGAAACATAAACAACAGTGAGCATCACCAAAAATACACCATACCCACAGTGAAGCATGGTGATGGCAACATTATGCTTTGGGGCTGCTTTTCTTCAGATAGAACTGTGGCTTTAGTCAAGGTGGAGGGAATTATGAACAATTCTGGAACAAAACTTCAGGTCTCTGCTAAAATGCTGAAGATGAAGAGGAATTTCACCTTTCAACATGACAATGGCCCAAAACATACCTCCAAATCAACAAAAAATGGCTTCACTAGAAGATCAAATTTTTGGAATGACCTAGCCAGAGCCCAGTCCTGAATCCAATTGAAAATCTGTAGGGTGACCTGAAAAGGGCTGTGCACAGACGATTCCCTTACAATCAGACAGATGTGGAGGTCTTTTGCAAGGAAGAGTGGGCAAAGATTCCCAAGACAAGATGTGTCATGCTGATAGGCTCCTACCCCAAAAGACTGAATGTTGTCATAAAATCAAAATGTACTTCAACAAAGTATTAGTTTAAGGGTAGGCACACTTATGCAACTATGTTATTGTAAGTTTCTTTATTGTTATTTCTCCCCCCCCCAAAAAAAAGATTTGACTTTGTTTTTCAACTGTATTGTACAACTTATGTTATACTAAAGGTGGAAAAAATTCTGAAGTGATATATCATGGACTGATTATTTTAAATCTCAAAAACTGGCATTTTAATAGGAGTGTGTAGACTTTTTATATCCACTGTAGATAGGTAGGTAGGTAGGTAGGTAGGAAGGTAGATCTATCTATCTCCCTAGTCTAGTCCAACAGGAAACAAATAACTAAAATAACAAAAAATAAATAAACAACACTTCGCCATTATACCACACCAACTCTTATAATACAAAAATACTTTGCCTTCACCTTCTGAGATGTTTTTTCCAGTCTATCTATACAGTGCTAAGATTTTTATAAATTATAGAACTGGGACTAACATAAAATAAACTTAAAATAATAACTACTGGTTAAAAAGTTTTTCCCCTTTCAATCTCCATATTTACATACTTACTTCAGTTTTCTGCACACATGGCCCAAGTTATTCAGTAAAGGTTCCCATTTATCTACAGTCACCTGTAGCAAAAGAACATCACATATAAAGAAATATCATTCTGAGGAAAGGCCCCACTCAAATAAGGTAACTTATATTATTATAGTATGTCAGAGAATTTCCATGCGTGTATAAGGAGTTCTTCAAATGGATTAGATTTAATGCCATTAAACCCTTTTAAAATGACAAACTATACAATATATTATAAATGAATAAATAATTCATTATGAATTCTTTTTCAGTAATGTATAACAGGAGCCAGAATACTTGGGGTTTCTTGATGGATATTTTCCCACTGAATACCAATAAACTCCCTACGTTATAAGTTCTGGTTAGATTTATTGAGAGGTTTACTAAGCAGTATTATTTTGAGCATATAATTATCTGGAAAAAGACAATATTGGCTAATAAAAATTTAAACAGTAAATTAATAAAAGTTATACTGACCATGATTATGCCCATTTGCACAAATATTGGAATCTGCAGCTATTGTCAGCCCTGTATTGCAATATGGATGAGGAAAACTGCTGTAGGAATTCATTTGTTGGTTTTGGTTAAGCGTTAAGGTATCAGCAGTATGTTACTGATACTCAATTGTATATCACCACTCTTTGGCTAGGCCAGATATGCTGTGGAGATTCTAACCTATGTGTCTAGAAGCCATGAGGACTAGATAAGTTATAACAAGTTCAGATTAATTCTGATAATGGAGTGGATATTTGTAGGTGATAAATCTGTCTTGATATGATTCTCTAGCTCAGCTCTGGACAGGGTTCCATCCTTTTTTAAGAAGCAGCTCACTACTTTTCAGGTCTTCCTGTATGCATAGTTGCTGCTCAAGTAGCAGATTGAGGGAGTGACCAGGGCCTTTGCCCAGCTTTGATGGATATGCAAACTGTAGAGATTTTTGGTTTAGAAAGACCATCTGAATGTGATTCATGCCATTGTCAACCCATCACATATTCTACCCTTGAAAATGAATTGGAAGCTGCAATTGATCTTAAATGCAGAGAGTTGGCTACTAATAGGAAAAAGTAGGTTTGGTAACATATTTGTTTTTCGGTAGTTTCATTGGCTACCTATAGGCTTTCAGGTCCAATTCAAGGTACTGGTTATCACCTGTGAAGCCCTCTATGGATTGACACGATACTTACAAGACTATGTATGTGCATTCTGAAGTCTTCATCAGCTGAATACTGGAGCCAAGAGATGTTCTACACTTATATTTTAAAACAGCACTAACTTGTAGCCAACAGTCTTAGTAAGAAAAATATATATAACTAAATACCTCATTTCCAATAGCTTTGATCTTTTCTAGTGCATCAAGAAACCACTTTTCTGAAGTTTTCCAGCTGAAAGAAAATAAAGCACTTCATAATAGATATTTAAATCTTTTCAATTTCTTTTTACAAAATTATAAATGAAAGGATATTTTATTTTGTGGATAGAACATACGATGTCTCAATTATATTTTTTCAGAAATATAGGTATTAATCCATTCTATCATTGTTCATATTCCAAGGCACCGGTGAAAATGTAATAATCGCAGACTGAATTAGGCTGTTTTTATTATGAGCGTGAAAGGAGACCAAGATGCTGAAGTCAACATAAGATCTCTCCAGTCACCTTTGAATAAAAAATACATGTGGGTACTGCTTTGACAGATAGATACGAAATTTATAAATATGGATAGGACAGAGTAAACCAAACTTTTTAAATATGGTTGCTCTTCATCCAAAATGCTAATAGACGTTCTTATTTCTCTGTTTCTCTTACTGCCTTGTGAATTTATGAAAAGATTATGGCTGATGAGAACCAGTTTCTATTTCTCAAAAAAACAAGTGTGTATGAAGCACTGAAACATTAAACATGACCATGTCTTAAACACTGTGATATCTTCAGTGCATATGAAATAAACATGTCTTTGATTTTCTTTCTTTTGTTTTTAATTATGTTATAAGCTTAAACACTTTGGAGGAAAAAATGAATTAAGAATGCAGCACTAAAAGTATCTTTTAAAAAGCTGACACATTTACATGCTTTTCTAAAGTCAGCAATTTGTGAAATTATGGGGGGGGTTAATACAGGAATATATTGACTATTTAAAGTTGAGAGAAATAATTCTCAGGTTTTAAAAATAACATAGTCATGGAAAGAAAAAAGTCATTGCTCTGTCAGCACATATTTTGTTTCTTATATTAAGTTTCATAACTATAATAGCAGTAATAAATGCTGCTACTGTAGCCCTGTAATTTAATCTAGTATGCAGAATAATATGCAGTATATAGCAGTATACTTTCACGCGTACAAACTGTCATAAAAAATACTTACTCCCCATTCTGAAATGCTACTACCCCAACTTCATGCATAACAAAAGGATCTTCAGGTGCAATACTTAAAGCTTGGCTGAAAAAGCGTTCAGCTAATTTTGAATTGTTAGTCAATCCATACTCCAATCCAATGTACAACATTGGCAAATGGCAACTGCAATAACAAAGATATTTAAGATAAAAGGGAGAAAAAATGTATTTACTTTTCAGCTACAACACAAAACTATCAAAATACTGTAAATTTTCATGTTTTTTATGAAACCATAATAAATCTTACAAGCAGAAAACAGATCCATGTTACAAAGTATATCCCCCCAAAAATATATATTCCATCCACCAGTTCATCAAATACAGTTCCAAAGTTCAGTTATACAAGGTTAATATCTATCCTAGTGTAAATGCTAACCTGTTTTAATTCCATTTTACTTTAAATATGAACATTCCCTCATTAAGACATTGCTATCAAATTGCACTGATATTACAAACGAAGGCAAATATACGTGTCCCAGGATAATGCAATAGAATATAGCTTCCAAGATCTGCAAGTGGGCATTGCACACCATCCAGGGGCTACCTTAGAAGGACAAATCATGCACTGCATAGATTGCTTGGAAGTGGGAGATACTTCTAATATAATCTACCAGATCCTCTGCATGGATTGTCCCTGTGACTATGTAGGACAGACGGGGAAGAAGCTAACCACCAGACTGCAAGAACACAAATGAGCAGTCAGACGAGGAGATACAAACTCATTGGTAGCCTGTCAAGTAAGTAGCATTGACATTGCAATGAACAAGGACATACATTCAATGTATACATTCAAGCTACTAAAATTGTTGGCTGTGCAGGTACAAAGATAGCCAGGGAAATGTCAGTCAACAGGTGTGCTGATTTATCACTAGCTTATTAGGTACTTAGGAGCCAGGGACTTGGCAACACAAGGAAACAACAGCCGATATCAGCCATCAACATCCCAATGAACCAATAAGAGGGTACCACATAAATATGACTAATAGGATAGTCCAAAGAACATATTCTAATAGAGAGAAGTTCCCTGAGGATGGGCTCAAGAATGAGCCCGAAAGTTCAGAAGAGTAAACTTCTGGTCCTGGTGATCAACCCAGATTGGAACTTGCATTCCTATTCCGTGGGAGTTGGAATTGTGACGTACCCCTTCATCAACTGGGCTGCTGTGAAATACGCAGCCATGGCCTGATCATGCTCACTCTCAACTGCAAATGAGTGTCCATATGCTATCCATGCTGGCCCATATGTTCTCTCTAGTGTAGTGGCTTTACTGAAACAGAAAAAAAAAACAATTTTCCAAAACAACAGCTTATTAAACTTGTAATACTATAACTACTTAATAAATAATTAAATTCTTAATAGAAATGCTATACTTCAAAACATAGATTTTTTTAAAAAAAGAAATGACAAATGTACTTCTTAGCTTCAAATTCTCAGGAAGTAAAACTTACCTGAGGTATCTTCTGGCATGTTCATTTTTATGGCCAACCATGAGATAATAGCATCCTACAGCAAACCAAGAGACCTAAAACCAAAAATTAAATTAAACAGAGATTATTACAGAAATATAAATTAGAAAAGCGAACACTTCGTGAATCTAATAATACTACAATATATAAATGCAGGGCCACATATGTTCTGTGTCTTTAAAAGGCATATATGCAAATGTTTATACTGTACTCCCTTCATTGCACTTGTCATGTTTTATATTAATCTTTTAATCTTTTAATGATTTTATTGTAATTATTTGATAGTGAGCTGTCCAAAATTGTTGAGTCAGATGGCATACAAGTTTGATACATTATTATTACTCTTATGTTTTTAACTATTTTGATAGCCTTGCTCTGACAAGTACATACAGAGTTGCCAGTGATTTTTTTTCTGTACACTTTCTTGAAAATTTGCTCCTGTTTGAAGCAATTCCTTATTTTTGCAGTGCTGAATCCACAGCATTTTGTTGCTGAGAAAATCTTTTTTTACATGGCAAACAGAAAGCAGAATGGATTCTAATAACATTATAAGTATTGTGTGTATTTAAGATAGCATGATGGTAAGTAAAATAACCCCTTCTCTTTCATTCTGATGCATTCTACATTAAACTTGGTAATATTGATAACTTTAGTTTAAATAAGAATATCCTACCAGAATCCTAGCTATTCCATTCTGTGTTTCCTTAGAATTTCTCTGAGGCCTTGGAAACATAACTGCTTTTTTACATGCTTGAATATTCTTTTTCTGATCTTCTCAGCATTGCTTTATTATATTACTTGCATTCTTATTAACAATGGCCTCTAGAAAAAAATCTCCAGCATCTGATTAATGAAAATCTGTCATCACCTTGCACTTTGGCAACCACAATATTTCATACGACAATGGAATGGAGCAAATTCCTGCTCCAAAGTTTAGAATAAGTATCAAAAACAAATGTTTAATTCCCCAGAGTCAGAACTCTAAGAGAGAGAAATCTAGAGAGAATCTAATGCCAAAGTCTACCTTTCCTCAGAAATTCTTTACATGGCAAGGGTCCAAGGCCTACTTTGCAAAAAAGAATATTATTCTAATATACACTTCCACATTTATAATACAGCTGTTACTCATCCTGGCAGATTGATCAAATTCAAATATTTAGATTTATTGCAACCTTCTCACATAAATTGTGTCTGAACTGGAATGTTTATATTGGAGGCTTTCTTGAGTGTTGCACAGTTTGTGCACAAATCAGCTTTAATATCCTCATCTAGACATATCAAATTGTGTATTTCACTATATACAGTCTAATGTTGATCTTTTGTTTAAATGATAGCAGTGCTATTAAAAATAAAAAATACATAACTTACAGGATTATTTGGATACAAATCCACCAGTTTATGAGAAAGATAGAAAAGTTCTAGAAAAATAGAATGAATATGTTCAGCAAGATTTATGTCAAACACAATAGAGAAATTGTATCATGATTTTAAAAAGTATGCAAACTGAAAAGAAACCAGACTAAAAATATTTTTAAATGATTAAAATAATAAAATGATCGAACAAGTGGTAGAAAGTTACACTATAAAATCTAATTTCCAAATGTCCTTTCTAACAGTTTCAAAAACATACAAAGACATCACTTACTTTAGTCTAATTAACAGATAACATGTAAGCTGCATATTAATTAAAAAGTAGTATAGGTATAATTTTCATTTACTGGATCGATTTCCAATTTCCATTTTTTAAGTTGCCGACTTTTTTGTTAGAAACAAGTGTCTGAATGGGTCTCATCCCTACCAACTTAAGTCTTGTTTTTTTCCAATACGAATGAATCAATTTTACAGTGTCTTGGTGACTTTGCACTGAAATCTACATGCTTACTTAGAAAATGGTGAATTAAATACTGTAAAATTAGGTGCAATATTGACTCATTTTAGTTACATATTATAAATTATAAAACACAAAATCATTTTTTTCTTGTAAAAGGAGTATCTTTTTTAAAGTTCTTAATGCAGACCCAAAAGTATGGTGCAATATTTGAAAAAAATAATTAAATCTTACAAGCAAACTCTTGGGTTAATATTATTAAATACTGAAATCATTACATCACAAATAGAAAGGAAACAGAACCTCTCTCGGCCCATTGGCTGAAGTACAATGAAGGGGTGGCTGATGAAAAATACTGCCTGCCCGTCCAGGGCCCACTCACCTTGCTGCCCAGGGGCTCCTCAGTAGAAAAAGTGGCAGGAGTGGGAGTGACTTACAAGAGGGATTTGCAACCCCCTGTTGGCTTCCCATTGAAAAGAAGGCTGCAAATGGTGATCATGAGACTGCAGGGCGCTGCATCTTTAAGTGCAAGCCAGTTGCCAAGCATCTGAATTGCAATCATATGACTACAGGGATGCTGTAACTGCTGCAATATCAAGACCAGTCATAAATTGCCCTTATTTCGCAATAATAATAATAATAATAATAATAATAATAATAATAATAATAATAATAATAATAATAATAA
>NW_015386778.1:224079-239361 GCF_001527695.2 Protobothrops mucrosquamatus | reverse complement strand
CTCCACTGGTTAATTGTTCTAACATAACCTTGGTTGCTGAACTAGTAGTCATAAGCTGTAGGCTGTTGTCCCGGTGAAATAGATTTAACTTCATTATATCTTTACAGGTTGGCTGAGCCACATAAACAAGTTTTGGAGGTTCAGCAGTTAAAAGTCTTGAAAAGTGTCATACAGTCCCTGTCTTTCTCCACAAGTCTTTGCATTTGTGGGAATTGGGTGCTGTCTTAGTGTTTTGTAGCTATAATTACTGCTAAACTCCCAAGCCTAGCTTCAGGCATAGGTCAAGCCAAGATGCTTATAGTCTGGCAGCTGTCAGACCCCAAAACTATGAATGACAGGTGATGATTTTTCAAAGGTGAGTTTTTTTATTGTTTCTACATCTATAGACAGAATATTGCTAAACTAAACCTCCACGATCTGCATCTACTATATACTCTGAGAACAATTAGTGAGGTGCTGTCTCTTTCTCTCACACAAAATATCTGGATTGAGTTGTCTCTTATTCCTCTCCAGTGCAGCCCCTTTCTTCTGGGAATCCAGCCTACTATATTCAATTACATCCCCTTCCCCTCTGAAAACTCTTTTCTCCCCCTCCATTTTACTCTCAATAATGAATTATTTGTATCCTTAGATATAAAGTGCCAGTTCATGAGTCACAATAAAAGTAACATTAGAAAAATAAAAATAAAGCAAATGCCTGGAAACTTTAAAAGTAATCTGCTCATTTTCAACATACATAAAACAATTTCTCACCATTTGCTTTATTCAGCTCCACGAGGGTCCCAATATGTACAGGTAAACAACTGGCATGGAATGGATCCTTTTCCATTACTCTACAAATAAGCCCAAATAAGATCTTATAATTTTTTAGAAAGTTACTTCAAGTATAACCAAATCATTGTTACTGATCTTCAGATGGTGGAATCATAGTGTGTTACTTTTGCATCCTCCCATCCTTCAAAGGATCCAGAGGAAACCTTAAAGGACTGCGGTTTCTTAAAACACACCAACCCAAATAATCAGTTTCATTCAAATTTCTTTAATTCCTTAGTCAGGAATAGAGATTCTACAGCTATGAAACCTTGGAAAGCCAGATTGACATTTATCTAAAGACAAATAGCTGTGACTGGTATGCTCATTTATAGCAGTATAAATGAGGAAAGGAAGTGCTTTACCCTCAGAACACCCACTGTTCTTGAACTGGGATTCCAGTTTAGGGATACATCCTAAAATGGTTGTATTTAAATTGGAGGTAAATTCATGAAGAGGCTATAGAGCAGTGGTTCTCAACCTTTTTAATGCCACAACCCCCAACCGGTCGTAAGTTGAGGACTAAACCGGTCATAAGTCGAGGACTACCCAACCGGTCGTAAGTCGAGGACTTTCCCTGCCCGGGAGCGCCGCGCATGCGTGGTTCCGCCCCCTGCGCCGGCCGAGGCATAGCTGGCAAGCGGCAGAGACGGAGCAGGCCGACCACCAGCTGGCCCAGCCCAAGGGAGGTAAGGCACCCGCCGGAAAAGGGAAAAAAATGGCGGACAGCCTTGCTTGGTGACCCCCGTGAAATGGTCGATCGACCCCAAATGGGGTCGCAACCCATAGGTTGAGAACCGCTGCTATAGAGAATGATCACGAAGGACAGGAGGAAGAGCCACTTCCAAGGCAATCAGCATGAAAGCAGGGCTTGAGCCCATTCCAAGAAACTAATTTCATTAAACGTCTCAAAGAGACCCCTCCTTAGTTGACATGGAGAAAAAGTGAGGGAGGGGAAAATGCAAAATTCTGTTAGTATAACTGTTACAATAAAGTAGCATTGGCCTATGTGACATTGGTTCCTTAATTTGGTCTACCTTATAGGGCTGACATTTCAGCATATCTTGGTAAATGAGCAAATAGTAATGGCTTGTTTGTGAGTTGAGGCTCCAGTTTGGGACAGTTGCTGTCAAGGTGCTTATGCAGAATCTGCTTTTCTTTGTGAGCATAATGGCTTTATTTAAGACTGAGAGAAAATTAAGTGGGTCAAACAGCTTAAGAACAACTGTCCCAAAAGAACAAAAAGTATGAAAAGACTTATTACAGACATGATTGATTCTGTGCCCCAGTAGAACTCTTTCATCAATATTGTGACTTAGAAGAGAATATTCCTATTCCAGTTCCGGAATGCCATAGGCCAAGTGCCTGTCTTCACAGCATTTTCCTTCAAGACACTCTCCCAAGTGGCCTTATCCTCATGGAGCTCTCCATGGGTGAAGTTCCTCTCCAAGACCAGAAGCTAAGGAAAGGGTATCTCCACTTACTCTCATTTTTTGCATGATAATCCCTAGTTGTACTGCATTACAAATTCTTAACTGAATCCAACATTGCAAAGAATATAAGCACATAATTAATTGCTTTATATTTGTAAACTAAAACAGATAGCTTTTAACCATTTTAATAAACCAGATAAACAATTATTTTACAAGAATGCTAAAATATGCAAGAATGATCACAAATAAATTCTACTATTACAAATGCAAATACTTACACAGAAGTAAGTTTGTAGCACATTTTAAAATCACAGTTATAATAATGCCTTTCTGCTAAAGACACTACTACATCGAGATTATCTTGAAGACCATCTACAGATTCAGGAATCGGTGTTTCACTAGGTTTATTGTACTGCAAGGCATAAGAAATTTCAGTTGTGAAACAAATAGCACCCAGAAGAATAGTAAAATTTATCAGAGAAAACAGATTCTTTTCATATCATCACCTTAGTTCAAAAAGTCTGCTTTCTCTAGAAATATTTGCTTAGTAAGATAAAACACATTTGCAAAAACCAATAGATATGTTTACTGAGATGGATTTACTCATCACATCTGATCCTTTTAACAGTTCAACTATTCAAGGTATCATTTAGTATCTCCTCAAATGGCATTGTCACAGGTAATGCTTGATCTCCTTACTCATCCCACCCAGTATCAACCATATTGCCTGCTAAAAACAGAGATTTTTGTTTCTCTAGGCCAGGGGTAGGCAACCTTGGCTCTTTTATGACTCATGGACTTCAACTCACAGAATTCCTCGGCCAGCCATGCTGGCTCAGGAATTCTGGGAGTTGAAGTCCACGAGTCATAAAAGAACCAAGGTTGCCTATCCCTGCTCTAGGCCCTTGTGCTCTAGACAATTCTAGAAAAAAACTATTAGAGAAAATAAAATCTGTCTTTGAACTCCCAGCATTTTTTTTACTTTTTTGCACTTCCACCCATATTGACCTCTGCCTAAATCAGTGGTTCTCAACCTGTGGGTCGGGACCCCATTTGGGGTCGATCGACCATTTCATGGGGGTCGCCAAGCAAGGCTGTCCGCCATTTTTTTTGTCCACCATTTTTTCCCCTTTTCCGGCGGGTGCCTTACCTCCCTTGGGCTGGGCCAGCTGGTGGTCGGCCTGCTCCGTCTCTGCCGCTTGCCAGCTACGCCTCGGCAGGCGCAGGGGGCGGAACCACACATGTGCGGCGCTCCCGGGCAGGGAAAGTCCTCGACTTACGACCGGTTTAGTCCTCGACTTACGACCGGTTTAGTCCTCAACTTACGACCGGTTGGGGTCACGGCATTAAAAAGGTTGAGAACCACTGGCCTAAATAAACCCTTGCTATGGCCAAGGAAATACTTTTCCTATCCTTTTCTTTGAATTAAATCTGATGCTAAGAATGTCCCTTTTAATACAGGAAGAAAGGAAAGCTGAATTCATTCCAAGTTTCAGGTCCTTCAGAAACCTCAATGCTGTAGTTGGGGGGGGTGGCTTGATGGTCAAGGACACTCTGTGATCAGGGATACTGATCTGGAATGTGAGTACCTATGTGTGAAATTGAGCAACAGGGATACACTAAAGATCTAGAGGTGTATCTAACTGCAGAGCAGGATGCCTCTGGGAGACTTTCATGTCCATGTCTCATTTACTGGATCTGGTAAGGCCTCTATCAGTTTGTCTCAAGTAATCTCTGCCTATCTTTATGTAAGTGCCTCATTTACTCAGAGATATTATGTGATTTGCATGTGAACGGATTTTGATCACCTTTTACCATATCCAGATTATGTCTGATAGAGATGATAATGACAGCCACCAAGGACCTCTGTGAGTTTCACAGGATCCTTCAGATGTCGGCCCCAGATACCTACTGGATCTGGATAGTTTTCAGAAGGGTCCTGAGGAGTTCCCCAGTGCTCTAGTCTAGCAGGCAACTCTGCTAAAAACTTGCTAATCACTGGCAACAGAAGATGAGCCAAGCCCTGGATGAGACTGCTTTTATTTTTGAGGAGTTATACTTTTGAGTATTATTTACTTTTTAATCCTTACTGCATGTGTTTTGAATTGTGTTTCTTTATATTTTGTTAACCACTAAGAGTCACTGATGGCTAGATACAAATATAATGAATTAATAAAGATTTAAATCTCCGTTTTTCCTATCAGCTTCTATCATTTGAGCCCTCATATGCTGAATCGCTATAATATAGCTTAATACTACCTTACATTTTTATTTTCCCTCTCTGATTTCTGGGACATATGTATTTGCCCTCACCCTCAGTTTTCTAATTTCAATACTCATTTTGCATTTATCTTTTGAACCCTTATGATTGATGATTTCAGAAGAGCAGGCTCTTAACTGATTCAAAATATATAAAAAGCCAGTATATGAACAATGTCTCATTGAGTTTACATTTACAGGTAGTCCTCGCTTAATGACCACAACTGGAACCAAATCTCAATCATTGAACTAAGTGGTTGTTAAGTGAGATATCCTGACTGCCCATGTGACAGCTCTGCTCAAGTATTGCAATTCCTTCCCAGGTAAGGAGTGCAAAGTTCCTCTGTGGTGAGGGGGAAGGGGAGGAAATCTTGAGAGGCTCTTCTCAAGAGCTAAAAATCCTCTCTACTAAAATCTAAATAGGATTTTCAGCCCTGACGGAGCCTATGACAGGTATTCCCCCACTCACCGGAGGCACCCAGCATTTCTAATCTTACTGTGCTACTTCTATGCTTTCTGCTTGAATTTTGACTCCCTCTCGTCTTTAGCACCTCTCTGAAAGAGCTGCCTGCTGAAGAAGTTCAGCTCCCCTCTGTGTGTGGAAAGAAACACCTTTGGTGGGGTACAGCAACAGAGATGTAAAATTGGAGTTCTGTTTTCGCCCCACAAAATGAGTTCAGCTCCCCTCCACACATGGAAAGGAATGTCTTCAGCAGGTGTAGGAATGAAGCTCAGACCTTTAGGATGCAAGCATCATTTCTCCATCCTGCTGAAGGAGCTCAGCTCTTTTCAGCCAGCTCCCAGGGACAAGAGGGAGTCCTCTTGGCAGGCTTGCAATTTTCCCTGCCAGCTTCCCCTTTGTCTTTCTGAGGAAGCCAGCATAAAAGATTGCAAATGGCGACCATGTGGCATGCTTGGTAACCGTTTATAAATGTAAACAAACTGTCAAGCTCCCAGATAGCAATCATGTAAGGGGGGAGAATGGACAGTGTAACATTTTATAATCGCCAGAAGAGCTGTATGGGTCGTAAAGCATTCTTTTCAAGATCTGGTAACTTTGAACGGTCATTAAGCAACAAGTCGTAAGTCAAGGATTATCTGTAACATTTATTTTTTTAAAAATTACCTTTTTTAATTTGTTCTCAAACAGAAAATGTAGTAATACTTGTTCTTCTTCTGTACACTGTTTTCTAAGAGGTAGAGATTCAAGTAGCTCTTTTTCTGAAAGTAAAATGAAGTAGATAAAAGATTTAAAAACTATATTGCATCCAAATGGTCCTATCTTTTCATATATAAGGGTTTTACATTTCATTACCATCTCAGTAATTTGTTTTATGACACAGAAAAAAAGCAGCAATTGGCAAATCTTTCTCCTAGTGCTTGGCAATGTCCTAAAACCTAAATCTTGTAAAAAGATTAGTGAAGTTTGCATATGCTAACTAATGGATTTTATATACGGTTAATTAAGTGAAGAAAAAATATTATCCAAACCTTCTTCTGCTGTTAACATATGGTGCGAAGTTAAAAGGTCAAATGCTTCAAAGCAGTAAACATCAAGTTTCAAAGCCTCTTTGTAGCTGAACGTTGCTAGGGTTCTGTTGTCAAGAGCATCATAGATCTTCCCTCTCAAAAGGCAAATCGAGCTTTTGATCTAATAAGAAAGAATGGTTAGAATCCAGAGACTAAACCCAGGTTTTCAATTAGAATTTGAGCCCAAATTACATCTGAGAAATACACTGTTTTTTTTTATAATATGTGCCTTTCAACAGATTTTTTTTTTATATAAAGCTCTATAAATTGGTTTGTTGTCTATCTAAATTAGGAAGTAAAAAGATTATACCCACTTATTTCCTTTTACTGTAAGATTACTTTCCCCCTCTTATGGTCCTCCAGTTTTGTTGGGAAAGGCTTTTTCAGAGGACATCAGACTGAAGTTGGTATGAATAAAGTATGGGTCTATGTAGACACAATGGAGATTCCTAAAATACTTTATTTTTACTTTATTTTCATCTAGCTAAAGTTAGATCTTCTAATAATCCTCCCAAACGTATTCCCAAGTAACACTTACTGAAGTTTGTGAAATTTCCCAGTCATTAGAACAGTCCTTCACTGCATTTTCATCCTTCAAGTATTTTTCAAACAATCTTTTGTTGATTGGTTCTTCCATATCGAGTATATCAAGAGCCTGCTGATATTCTTTTGCAGCATACTACACAGAGAAACTCAGAGTATGAACATTTATGATTGAAGCAGCAGTGCATACAAAATAAAGTATTGCTTAACCAATTCACACATTATATGTGTAAAGACAACTCTACCTTCATACATCTACCTACTCCACATTATACTAGATTTGTCTCACCTCTTCAGTCTCATAATCTATAGTATACAATGCTTCAATTTCTATTCACTTGTTCCATTCGTTGAATTCTAATTATCTTATCCATGCTTTTTAATTCCATTCCCCATTTCTCTATTTTTTTCTAAAAATTATCTTCAGAAATAAACTGAAGATAGCTATTTATTCTCATGCTTCTACCCCAACTCACATAGCTACAATTGTGTTGCCTTGTCGCAATAAAATTGTTTATATAAATATTTATATTAATTCAGTGTTGTTAATACTGTAGTTTTGTATCTTTGCAAAAGAAAAAGATTAAGAAAATTATAATGCTTAAAATATCATCTGAACTGTAGCTTACTTAAAATTAGAAGATAGACAAAATCAAATTTTAAAATTTTGATTTGGGAATTTTTTTATTCTCATTGGCAATTTACTAGAAATGTGTTGTTACTAAATACTTACATGACATCTAGCTGCAAGATATTGACATGCTTCATGCAACTAAAGAAAATAGAAACTCTAATTAGTTTTCAGTTGAAGATGAACTGTATTAAGAGGACTTGATGCTCAATATGCCCTTTGTATCTCTTATTTATTCAATTTATCCAGTTCTACATTCATTTTATTTTATAATTTTTTCTATAATTTAACTGAACTACCTGTTTGCACTTACAGGGATGTTTTCTGGCTTTAAACAAAACACAAAAAGAATTCTATATATTCTCTATTAATGAGAAACTTTTTACCAAATGCAAAATTCTAGCCCAGTGGAAGAGAGAGATGTCCATGGGAAAGAGAGAAAAAGAAATAACAGTGGTAGAATTTGCATAAGTGGAGGTGTGGTTGAACTAATTTTTATCTCCAGCTTTTCTGTTGCTAGCATCTAACTTTTAACACACTGCTCCCAGCAAATATATTCTAACCAGGAAAAAAAAAGGTTCTCACACATGCTATAAAATAAATAAATTTAAGCTGAAGTACTACAGTATGTCTGTGGTTACTTACCTTATCTAATTTTCTTGACCTAAGAGCATGTGCTGCCCTGTGATACTGTGATGTAAGGTAAAGACATTGAGCCAACCAATAAATGTCTTGTGGATCTTCTAAAAATAATCATACAGGCATATAAAAAACAATATTACATATAGCTTATCAGTTGTACTTTATTTGCATGTTACTATTAATTCACAATACAATACACACTGCTCGTTTTATTCACAACATTTCTATCGCATACAAATTGAGCTCATTTATAAATTCTTAGCATTGAAATTCACATGCATTTGCATGAACACTGCAACCATATGAAAGCAAACTAGATACTCTGTGTGATCTGAGTATCAAAAGCCAGGGCATCAAGACAAAGCAGCTATACTGACTGTATATGATATGGTGACAAGACATCTAACTCTTACAAGTCAAGAACATGTATTATGCAAGTAGTACTCACTTAACAACCCTACTTGTGACAAGCAATTGCACAGCTAAGGCATTCATTAAGTGGGAAATCACATGATCGCAATTGAGCTTTCCAGTTGGTTATAGACAAGACTTAGTTTCACCTTCATTTGCCTCCTAACCACTCCCTCACCCCTTGGAATGTTCAAGATCAACTTACTGTCTTGTACATATCAAAAGCAATGCAATCATGCCTCAGCCTGGGGATGAGAACTGCAGCTGAACTATATAAATAGCTTACAGTTCTCTTTCTCCAATCTCTCCACTCTGGGGGAGGGTTTTTTTTAAACAAGCAAGCAATCTCTCCTTGCCTGACCTTTTCCCATTGCCGGCATGATCACATTGCTTTCAATGTGTAGAACAGGCATGTAAAAATGCTAGCCCAAAGGCCGGATGCGTCACGCCAAAACCATGCCCACCCCATTGCCGGCAATAGGGAAAAAGTCACAATATGTTGCGTGACGTCACGTGACATCGCAAGTTTGACATGCCTGGTGTAGAAGAACTAACAGTTTATTCTCTTGAAATCTCCTAGCACCCCAGGCTGCCAATACAACCATATTGCTTTTGATGTATAGAAGAGTAAAACGCTTATTTTCGTACAATATCTTTTTAATTTCTCTGCTCTGCAAAGGAAGAAAAAAAAACAAAAACAAAAAACCAGAGGCCAGGCATAGGACAACATATATGGATTGTAATGGCAATCACATGACTGAGGGATGCTATGAAGGTCATAAATAGATCATAAATTTATTTTTAGTACTGTTGTAATTTCAAATTAATTTTTAGTACTGTCATAATTTCAAATTATTTGTGAGGATTACCTGTATAGCTCATCAGTTCTCAACTTTCCCACTTAAAATAGCCAACCCACAAAGATAGAGTATATAGTAAGGGAAAATTAAAAGGAAAGTTCAAAGTAATTTTTTTAAAACACATACACATGTAAGATAAAATATGCAACTTACCATGGGACAATGATGCTACTTTATCTGCCCAAAATAGAGCACTTTGATACTGTTGCTGTTTTTGGGAAATAAACAGTTACAATTTGTTATTAGTAAATAAATATATATGTATACATTATATACATATCTTGTAATCAAGGAGCTCTATACAGAATTCTACACTCCTGCATCTTAGTTTTGCAGCAAACCTGGAAGTTGGGTTAAGCTGAGAAATTTAGATAGGGCTAAAGATTATCAAGTAATTTTCATGAAAATACAGGTAGTCCTAAATTTACAAGCATTTGTTTAGTGACAGTTACAAGTTAAAAACGGCACTGAAAAGTGACTTATGATCATTTTTCACATGACCACTGTAGCATCCCTTTGATCATGTGATCAAAATTCAGATGTTTGGCAACTGGCCTGCATTTATGACAGCTGCAGTGTCCTGGGGTCGTGTGATCACCTTTTGCGACCTTCTGACAAGCAAAGTCAATGGGGAAGCAAGATTCACTTAACAACTTAACAACTGCAGTGATAGACTTAACAACCGTGGCAAGAAAAGTCATAAAGTGGGGCAAAACTGACTTAGCAACTGTCTTGCTCAGCAACAGAAATTTTGAGCTCAATTGTGGTTACAAGTCGAGGACTATCTGCAAAGGAATTCGAATCTAAGCCTCTCGAGTATTTTGTTTATCATGTTAATCCCTATACTGTGCTATTTAGAAGACATTTTTCTGATAAACCTGTACTGGAATAACGATGCTTCAATGTATTTTAGATCCACAAAAGACAGAGACAAGCACTATCTTCAGTCTTGCATCATGTTCTTTTCGGTTTTGCAAATTTTTATTAATTTTCAAATAAACATATAAACAAATACAAATGTGGTGCATTTCATTAAAAAACAAAAAGAAAACCTAATCAATATATTTTCAGAAATGATCGGCGGTTGCCCCCCCGCATCCCCCCTCACTCCTTCAACCTTCCTACCTTCCCTCTTCCTTCCTTCCTCCCCCCTCCTACCCACACCTCTCTCCTCCTTCCTCCTTTCCAACTATCCTACACATCCCATCACCTTCTTTTCCACATCCTTCGCATCATGTTCTTTTCAATCAAATGGAGAACAGATGGAGAGACCAATTCAAGTCCCCCAAACTGCAGGGACTTGTTTGGCAGACACCAGGATTTAAAAAACTGACCTGAAGGCATCAATCAATCAATCAATCAAATAAAGAATAAAAACCAAGGGCAGATGGTAACAAACAACATCCTGGCATTTTTATGCAGTTCAAGGCATATTGATTCCTTCTCCTGGAGCTCTTGCCTCAACAGCCCTTTGCTGCTCTTCTTCCTCTTGCCAATTAACCAGGAACAAGGAAGAAGCCGCGGCAAGTGTCAGGGAGAGGGAATCCAGAAACTCACTCGCAACTCCCTGGCGCGTTGCTTTGGCGATTCCCCAAGCCCCGAAGCCCCCCACGCCCCACGCTCAGGAACGGTCCCACTCGCCCCACTTCCCAGACCACGTCCAGGCGATAAGCAGCCACAGTGTCAGGACCCGAGCCCAAAGGGATGCTGCCTCGAAAGCCTCCCGCCACCTCACCTGGTCGATGTATTGCCGCACCCGCTTCCTCAGGCGCTCCAGATTCATCCCCCTTCCGTGCCCGCCCGCGGGAGGAACCGGGTGACCAGGCTGTCCCGTTCCCTGGAGCCCCCCTCGGCGCTGGCGGACACCTCGCAACTGCCGCTATCTTCCTGACCCCGAGTGAGCCGCTTCCGAAACTTAAGACCCCGCCCCCTTGTGCGTTCAACGCGTCCCTCTCGCCATTGCTTCACGAGTCCGTTAGCAATTACTTTCCTCCCCAGTATGGGCCTGTGCGCCGTTCTCAATTGCACCCTTATTTCGCCGGAAACGCGGCCTCTGCGCTTGGAGTTCCGAGGATATCTGACCTACAGAGGGTAAAGTACCGAGGCTTTACTTAGGAAAGTGGTAGTGTTGTTGTTATTATTGTTATTATTATTATTAGTAGTAGTAGTAGTAGAAGTATTTAATCATTTCTAGAAGGGAAAGAAATTGTGGGGAAGAGGCAGCAATCCTTTTATTCCGAATTTGAACGACATAGGTGGGTTCCAGAGTTATTACTTTTTATCTATGTTAATGATTTATACATTAATGGCATTTAATTTTTTTTCCTTATAGAAAAAAATAATTGAGTAATGCAAAACAGAAATAACTCCTGTTTGTATTCAATGTAACTTCTTAATAAGTGACATCACTAGGCACGCTAAACCATTGGCATTTAATTTTTTTTCCTTATAGAAAAAAATAATTGAGTAATGCAAAACAGAAATAACTCCTGTTTGTATTCAATGTAACTTCTTAATAAGTGACATCACTAGGCACGCTAAACTATCAGCAATCAATAAAGGAATTCCAATAATTATAGTACAAGTATTAAATTTACACTCCAGTTTTCATCTAGGGCCTAGGCCCATTTTCTGCTGTAAGATACAGTGTGATTACCCAAGGCAACTTAGTAAACTTCTGTGGCTGAAGATGGACTTGAATCTGAGTCACACCAGNCACACCAGACCATGTCCAAAACCTTAACTACATCTCTTATCCACAGAATTATTGAATAATTGAAACAACAGTTTTACACTGGATTGGGTACTGAATTGTTATTTCTAGCTGTGGATGACCAGAAATTGAAATGCTAGTTCCCACCAATCAGTGCTTTTTATACCCAATGTTCAGTAATGATGGGAAGTATTTTTCTTTCCAGTTTTCTTATAATTGTATGGAACATATAGTATGTGCAAATAAAATGTTGGTACAGTTTAGATATGATCAGTTAGCATGGCTTAAAATAGCTAGAATTAAAGAAATCCTAAACAACCAATATGTAATAGAGGAATTATATAGTAATTCTTTATAAAAAATACTGATAGTATTACTTTAATAGGAGGAATAGTACTAAAATGTGAAGTCAGTCTGTTTTGATGAAGGAGCCACATAACCACATGATGGTGCTATAACATGGCAAGAAATCATAAATCATTTCTGGGTAACATTTTTAGCTCAGAGAACTACATGCATCACTTGCTGGCAGCTCAGCGGCTGTAGATGAATATGCGTGTTCTCATTCCACACTGCCCCACCCCAAGCACAGTTTAGTCTCCCAAAGCCTCATGCATTTCACTACCCTCCTGGTATCTATGCCTTTTCCTCTGCTTTCTTTATTTTCCCATTCCCTCCCCTACAAGTCACTCTGTCTCTCCAAAACTGGATGAGATATTTTGAAGTGCATGTTGGTGAAGAGAGTTTACATGTTTGTAACTAAATCTATACTAGCTGTAGGTGCAGCAGTATTTTCCCCCTGAATATGGCTTAAGGTGAACATAGAGCATAGAACAGGACTAGTATTGGACTGTTGCCACAGACTACAAAAAAAAATATTTAAACCATTATGTTTATGTTTAGTAATTAGCCATCACTTTAATAGCATTGAATGTAGTTTAGATTTCATTGATATTTAAATTTGTCTTCCAAATTTTTTCCACCAAAAAAGCTCAAAGTAACCTAATGGAGAGATATAAATAATCACTAGCAAGCATGTATTTTAAGAAAAAAATAATGAAAAGAGCATTTAATTTATTTAAATTTTACTGAAGGCTAAAGATCAAGTAGTAATGGAACCATGTGCTTTGGCATTACAAAGCTATATTTGAGGATGAAGGAGTACTCAAGAGAGTAGTTATATTGCTACCCAATAGATTTTGGTGAATTCTGATATTCTAGTCTGAAGAACCTAAAATATATGAATGTAACGTATTAGGTACTGAGCAATTAATAATTGATGTTATATTGGTGATGTGTCACTTTGAATTTCTTTATTTAAATAACAATTTAGGAAAGAACAGTTAGAAAATGGAGGTGATCACAGGATCAGACAACCAAAGTCATTCTATTCCTGATATATAAAACTTATTTCAAACTTTATTAATTCTTAATATGATTTGGTTTAGGATTAGTGTTTTATGTGAACCAGAACTATGGTTTATGATTTCAGCCTGCTATGTAGATTATTCAATAAACCATGAATAGGGATCAGTTGGGATTCTTACTATTGTAGTAACCTCCTTGTTGTGTAGCAACCTCCCTGTATGTGCTCCTTGACTCTATGAACGGATTGATGATGGAGTTTCTTAGGCTTATGGTCCTGGGGGACTTCAATCTGACTTCCATGGAAGTGAGGTAAGAAATAGTTCAGAAATTCATGGCTACCATGACAGGCATGGGCTGTTCCAGTTCTTTCAGGGTCCAACAGGCATTAGTGATTTAATGCCAGGCCTGATTTTTCTGTCAGAGCAGCGGCAATGTGATTTGGAGCTGGGGGAGTTATCTATTGCTTCCCTATGATGGTTAGATCTCTTTGTGGAATATCATACCTCAAGAAGTTGGATTGGCCCAGATTCTACCTGCCTTCTTTAAGACAGGAATCCCCAACCTGCGGGTCGCAGCACCACTACTGGGCTGTGGCCTCCTGGCCATTGAGCCACGGGACAGGCTGGCCAGTGCACAAACATGTGTGCCTGCACTCATCCCCACTCGCACTAGCGCTGTGGCTGCGTGACCGAAACAGGGCTCCACGCAGCCTAAACAGGGCTCCACGGGGCAAAAATGGGACTCTGTGGGGCAAAAATGGGGCTCCGCAGAGCAAAAATGGGGCTTCACAGGGCAAAAATGGGGCAGGGCTAATGAGTGTCATGTGGGCACTAGCGCCACCCCATTTGCATCGCATGCATGCTCGCAGCCCCGTTTGTGCGCATGTGCCAACCGAGTCTGCCAACCGAGAAAGGTTGGGGACCTCTGCTTTAAGGATTTAAAAACTTGGCTGTGCCACTGGTCGTGGGGATCTAGAAGTAAATTGCTCAGTAGTTATGCTGAATATAGATTGTTTTAAAATCCTGGATTTTGTTAATTTAATTGTATTGGTTTTATATATTTTAAAACTATGATCTGATTGTGTTTTTTGTAGTTTTAAAATTGTTGTAAGACACATTTTTGCACAGACAAAAATGAAAGCTGGTGGTTTATGAAGTTTGCTTTTTATGATATTAGTACGTGTTAAATTGATTTCAGGTACACTGTTCTAATTTTTATCTAAAGATAAATCTATGACTGTAAACAAGCAACCACCTACTCCTACACAGAAAGTAGCAGTTTGGAAAGTAAAATATCCTTTTTTAAAACAAACTGTTAGCTTATTACGGAAAGTCTATTTTAATGATGACTGAAGTACTGGAGAGTTTGCTTATGTAGTTTTCTGTGTTATGTTTCAATTTTGATTTTTTGTGTGTGACATAAAACCCTTGTTGGAATTTCTGCTTCTGTATATTTTGTATCTTCTCAGAACGGGAGCCTACTGTCAAGCATTACAGATCTATTCGTTTTTCTAAAGTGAGGGAAATGACCCATGATCCATCCAATGCTCTTTAATCTCATTTAAGAAGCCAAAACTGTTGATCAGGGTGTGTTTATTCATGAAGGATTACAACTTGCCATCTGTCCTTTCATTTTATGATGTGTTTGTAATTTACTTGTTCTTTGTTCCTTAATATAAGGTACATCAATACTTTTATTTGTTGACCTATAAATAGGCCTCGGCCTATGGTTCCATATCCTAGGCAATGATCAAATATATTTAAGTACAAAAGTAATGAGATTTAAGGTTGCCTAATGTCTACAATGTGCACTGATAAAGGAACACACACTATCGCAATTGTATTAATGTAAATGCACTAAACATGTTGCACAAATCAGACAAGGTGTTAGATCGCGCAGGCAGTAAGACACGAGTCGAGTGACAGTCAGCTCTCGGTTTATTGGCAAGGCATAAAGTAAATCCGGACTGGCATCTGGGCCAGGGGAGCCCTCTTTTATGGGATTCCCCTGGCTCGTAATCACACAATTCCATTGGCTGGTAAGACCCCGTTGCTAGTTAGCCAACCAGCAACGGGCATGAAA
>NW_015386778.1:192939-222824 GCF_001527695.2 Protobothrops mucrosquamatus | reverse complement strand
GTACCAGCAGTTGCCGGTGGACGAAGCCACCGCAGAAGCCCAGACCATAGTGACTCATCGGGGGGCGTTCAAATGCAACCGACTCCAATTTGGGGTGAGCGTAGCCCCAGGACTTTTCCAGAGTGTTATGGAGCGGTTGCTGCAAGGCATTCCGGGGATGGTGCCGTATTTCGACGATGTCCTCATCTCCGCGACATCGAGAGACCAGCTGAAGGATCGCCTGCACCAAGTCCTTAGTCGGTTTCAGGCCCGGGGATTGAAAGTAAAAAGGGACAAATGCAAACTAGGGGTCCCAAGGGTAGAATTTTTGGGATTCTTGATCGATGGCCAGGGCATCCATCCCACCTTCGTCGCCAGTGTTAGATCGCGCAGGCAGTTAGACACGAGTCGAGTGACAGTCAGCTCTCGGTTTATTGGCAAGGCATAAAGTAAATCCGGACTGGCATCTGGGCCAGGGGAGCCCTCTTTTATGGGATTCCCCTGGCTCGTAATCACACAATTCCATTGGCTGGTAAGACCCCCGTTGCTAGTTAGCCAACCAGCAACGGGCATGAAACTGTATGCAGATGGAGAAGGGCAATCACCCTTAATGGGTGATCAGGATGCGCATAGGGGATTAGGGGGGGAATACAAAAGAACACAACACAAGGAATGTTCTAAAACTCCTGAAATGTATTTAGAGGAACGGGACCAGTACATTGATGTATATTTGTTGACACCTATTTGAATGTAGTAAAAGAATCCAGGTTTTAATGCTAATTGCTGATGCAGACCCTAAAAACCTAGAAGTGCTTAAATTATCATAACATGATGGTTTTACTACTATGTGGGGTAGATTCAGAATTATTTACAGAGTTGAAACTCTCTGCTTTGTAATTAAATCTGCATTCATTCTATTTAACCAGAAAAAAACAAAAATATGCTATAAATACTGTATATACAGTATGTTTAATTGCATACAATATGTATTTAATCATCTGAGCCCAGCTAGATGGCGGTGGCAATATTGAAAAGGTGAAGTTAATATTTAAATAAGAAACCCTCTAAAAATTCCAGGGCTATAAGTTAAAATTCTATATTGTTATCAAGAAAACTACATAGATGTACGATATCTGTGAAGTCATCACTAGTTTAGGTTTTTTTAAAATTCATATTTCACACAAGTAAAGCATTGGATTGCATTGCCAGTAGCACAGAAAATGGCACATTTCTGAATCCCATAGCTCTGACAGTATAATTCAGAATATTTTTAAAGAAAAGCCACTAGAAGATCTGAAAAAAATATTACATAGCATCAAAATTGTTTTATTAAGGAGCTATTGTTTAATTAATATATTAGAATACCGAGAGTATAATTCACACAAGAGATTTCTATTATTAGCCTTAAATATCTGTCCACCCATGCATCCATCCATGCATCCATCCGTCCCATCTATTCTGTTCTAGTTTTTCATTAACACTGTGACATTTGTTTTAGAAAAGAAGGTTCTGGCTATCACATACATAATATTCATTCAGCCTTAAGTAGTGCTCTTGTAAGTTAATTATCATTAATGTAAATAAAATTTAGTTTTCAAAGCGGCTTAGGATGGCCAGCCTAATTAGCTTGATAATAAGTTCATACTTAATACCTGGTGTGAACATTATTCACCTTTGAGACATATCTAATATCTATAACTATACTAATTTCCCAGTAATTATTTCCATACATCAAGAACTCAAGCATGTAATGTCCATTGTCTGAACTGCAAATGTAAGAATTGAAATTAAGCCTTTTCTATTGGATTTTCTCCTTGATGATCTTCACTCAGTTCTTTGTCTTGGTGGATTAGTTCTACTCCTTGTTCTTGCTTATCTGTCAGATGTTCAACTTTCAATTTGTTATCTTTCAGTCTTTTTTTATATATTTTCTTATGTTGTCCCTGTGTGATGATAAATGATTGTAGTTAAATATAGCTTCATTTTCTTAAGACAGAAAGATGGATTTTCAACTATCTTTGCAAATTTTGCAAAAGTTAAGTACTCAGTTATTTTAACTCAATTAACTTTATTATTTTAATACAAATTCTATTACTGTAACAAATTCTATTACTATAACAGTTGCAAGATTTGACAACATTGGTCCTTTTCTGGTTGCTCAGACTTGTTGAGACCTTGTCCCAATGCTCTTTAATTTATTTTAATTGAACTACAATTCAGCTGAATGTATTGGTATTCACAGGTATGGGAATTACTTACATTGTTGTCTCTGCTTTCTTGCAAAAGTTTCAGTCCCTTGACTCAGGAATGTGTGCTTTAGAAATGTTTTGAGATTTTGGATTAATGTGAAGCAGAGAAAGTATTGCAACTTCAAATTTATTCCTTTAGGCTATTTGTTGCATGAAGATAAAAGACTTAAAATCCTTTTGAAGGAAAGTGCCTTTCCATGCTTCCAACATCTAAGAATTGCTTCTGTTGATCTTTAAAGCAGACCAGGATTTTAGGTATTACTTGGGTACATAAAATCTGACCTTAGAGGGATGGGAAAAGCAAGCGGATTGCATAATTTCAGTGCTAGCGGTATGTTATTTTGGACAGAAAGAAAAAAAGATATTTTATATAAAAATATTGATTGAATTTCTATTTGAAAACTGGAGTCCTATACTCTTTAAGTACACTAAAATGTATACGTGTGCAGGTTTCTATGTATGGAGCTTCACATGACCAGTCAGTGGATTCATTCCAAACCTTGACACCATGCCTATCAGTTTGAACTGATTTGAAATGTTTCCTTAATGAGAGGCTCAAAAGGACCTATGAATTACCAAAAATAATACTGTGAAGCAACAATTATTTTCGTCTGCATACTGTATAAAATATGGCCAATACTGAAAGGATTGTTTGTTCATTGGTCCTTTTTCCATTTGGTACTTTACTTCTTTTCTCCTACGGTGTTCTTTCTCATGCTTTAGAAAGCATCCACCCCATTCTCTTCTCTAGCAGGAATGTCTGCCTCATTTTCATTTCATTCCACACAAAGTTTCCACTTTGCCAGCATTTAGTGAGTTAGAAAACATAAAATTATCTTTTACAGATTGTAGAAAGGAGAAGACAGAGAAGATGTGCAGTCTAAAATCCTAAAAGACCAAGCAGCTAGAAAAACCGTTCGGCAGTTGAAGAGCCAGGGAGGGCACAGGAAGGCCTGACTCTAGCCTGAAAGGGCAGAATCAAGAAGAACATGCATGTTGCCTTGATCTTTGAAAGAAGATCCAAACTTAAAAAATAAGAAATCTACAAATGAGACAAATTTGTGCCTATGTATTATATGTATGTGTCTGTGTATATATATGAAACTTAGCATCTGATAGGTAACTGTCACATGTTTCTTATTATTGAAATAAAATGAGAGGTCGTTGAAATATTCACTCTCACAATCGGTCTATCAATGCTGCAGACAGGAAAAATTAATCTGGGTATTCCTTGGATCCCACAGCACAGAGATGATCCATTTCTTCCTCCAGCTTCAAACATCCCATCATTCAGAGATTAAGGGCTTCCCCATGAAATCCATTCCAATGTAATCCCTGGTTATAAGCTTTGTACATTGAATTCTCTTAGTTGAATTTGTCACTGATATTTAATAGTAATTATATAGATTAAATTCATTTCATTTAGCAGCTTTCTGTATCCCACTTATTCATACTTTAATATATGTTTCATAACATTTTCTAAATCCATCTCTTATAAACAAAGTGAGTTGCCATTACAGTCCACTAAACTACCTGAACTAAGCATGGATTTAGCAAATGTTATTCAAGTTGTTAATGGCAGATACTGAAAATAAAATAAAATAAAAATAATATACAAGACAGGATACTTCAGTTCTATTATGGCTTTGACACCCCTCGGTTTTCCACACTTACTGGAACTACTATGAAATTTTCCAGCTTTCATTAGCACAAGTTTTTTCTGCCCTAAAAACTGCAAGAGGTACAGCTTAGCAACAGAAGGCCTAGAGATACAGACCAACAGAACTGTGTGGTATGTATATAATTAACAACAGTAATTACCTTTTGAACCTGCAACTCGCACAAGCTTTGAGGATATCTTGTAATACTGCTCATGTAGTTTTTATTTTTTTGCCAATCTTCACTCCATTTCTGCATACTGTAGCGAGATTTACACTTTGTAATTCTTTCCAGAATGGCACAATTTTCTTGGTTTATTCTGAAAAAATCTTGCTCTCGTTTTTCTCTGTTTAAACTAAAAGGGGGAGGGGAGCTCTGTGCAACAAATTAATCATTCAAGCATTAAAAGTGAAAGGCATTCTGTCCCATCTTCAAAATGCTAAATGAAAATCATTTCTTCTTACTCCTCTGTACTAATCACCTTCAGTTAATTGTCAAGAACGTAAACTGAAATCATGGCTCTCTTCTGTTACTGTTATATCGCTGTAGCTCACGCTATTGCTTATCTTCCATTATAACTAATGGAAGTTCTAATGTAAAGCATCTAAAATACTGCAAATTGGCAAGAGCTGAAATCCCCCCCAAATATTAAACCTTTTTGTCATTAATATAATGAGCTTTAACTGATCTAGTTATGTATATACAGTAGCATGAAAGTATCACCTTAATTAGGCTGGTAATTATCACCTAAATAGTTCTTATTTTTATTACTTATATATACTTTTTCAAAAAATTAATGAAGTCAAGATTAAAATGTGTATACATGCATATAGGTACATAAAGGTAAAACTTTCCCATGTCCGGTTGTATCTGACTCTAGGAGTGGTACTCATCTCTGTTTCTTGGCCTTCTTATGGCCATATGGCCAGCATGACTATATGCTGAGGCACAAAGAATGCTGTTATCTTCCCACTGAAGTGATACCTACTCGCATTTGCATGCTTTTGAAATGCTAATTGGGCAGGAGCTGGGGCAAGTAACAGGAGCTCATCCTGCCGTACAGCACTCGGGTTTCGAACCTGGGCTGTTCTAGCTGATAAGCTCAGCATCTTTAACCACTGAGCCATTGTGCTCCTATACAGTACATAGCAACCAGCTTTAACATTAGAACAGTGGTTCTCAACCTTTTTAATGCCGCGACCCCAACCGGTCATAAGTCGAGGACTAAACCGGTCGTAAGTCGAGGACTAAACCGGTCGTAAGTTGAGGACTACCCAACCGGTCGTAAGTTGACTTTCCCTGCCCGGGAGCGCCGTGCATGCGTGGTTCTGCCCCCTGCGCCGGCTGAGGCGTAGCTGGCAAGCGGCAGAGACGGAGCAGGCCGACCACCAGCTGGCCCAGCCCAAGGGAGGTAAGGCACCCGCCGGAAAAGAGGAAAAAATGGCAGACAGCCTTGCTTGGCGACCCCCGTGAAATGGTCGATCGACCCCAAATGGGGTCCCAACCCACAGGTTGAGAACCACTGCATTAGAATGTCTTTCTTGATTTTCCCTGACTTAGCTCCCTAATATTCCTAATCTATAATTATAGCACTGTTACACTTGCAGTAGTGTCTCAATAGCATAGGGGTTATAATACAGTACTCAGAAAGTTACCAGTTTAAAATTTAGTTTTTTTTCTCCTGAACTATCCCCCCCTTTTTTTTTTGCTCGGCTTTTTTATTGGTCCACAGGTGCACCAGTGAAATGCTGAAGCTTTCTCTTTTTTTCCCTGGCACGAAATAAATGGAGTAATAAGTCCTCTGCTGTAAAGCGCAAGCAACCACAGCCACTTGTGAATAGCTTAAGTCAGCAACTTGATTGACTTCTACATATATTACAAGAATCTCCCCAGATTCTTTGCCTTCCTCAGGAACAAGCAAATAAGGTTTCATGGATCTAGGAGAGGTGGGGAGGAGAGCAGGCTTATGCCTCTTGGAGCTGCACAAGGACTCAAGGCTAATTCCTTACTTGACCTCTCCTACCAGCCTGGCTGGCAGTTTCACAACATCTGCAATGCTTATTCATTTAAGTTACTTGGAAGCTGGGATGAAACCCTTCTTCAACAAAAATGATGAAATGATGCAAGCTGTAGCTCAGGCAAATAAAATATTGATATTTTTTTTAAAGGTACTGCTGGGCTTCAAACCAATGGTCCTCTACATCTCAAGTAAATGATATAACCACTAACATATTTTTTACACTGTTATAACAATTGCTGCAGCAGAAATTAGAAATCAAATCTGGGAAAATGTAACATGTTTATTTTAGAGCTGCTTGCTGCTTGATCTCTTAACTTTGTAAGCCACATAACATTTTTCAGAAAGTATACATATCCAGTAACCGTGGAGGACATAGCCGGAAGGCAGAAGAGCCCAGGTAGAATAATATTACAGGTATTACAATTAGATAATTGTTCATAATTTTTACTCCAAACATTACCTTTTACTTTTATATTCATTTTTATTATCTACTCTTCCTTCAGTCTTCATGATGTAAGATATCTTCTTTAATAACAAATGGTTATCTCGTTCTATTGTAGACAAACGGTCCTTATCAAGCTTTAGGCATTAAAAAAAGAATACTTTTAATAGATCAGGTTCTTATGTCCAATTAATATTTTTCCTCCCCCATCCCCATTAATGCTACCTACAGCACATAAATACAGGAGGTGGTTCTTTCTGAAAAAAAAACCACTTTATGTTGTATTAAAATTGGGTTTTGGTAACACAGAAAATTCTCAAGAATGTGGCCAACAATAAGCTTTGGGAGAGTAAAGCTTTTTACAGTAATAACTTGCTGTTCTGCTGCTATTATATTTTAAAGCTTTATAACCAGTGGCCAAATGGCCACATTTTATGGAACTGAATTCCACAGATCAGTTTTAGATTGTGCCAAGAAAGCATTTCTTTTACTTTCTTTGCATCTACTAGCAATAATTTTGGACACACCCTAGTTAAATACTAGTGTTATGTACAAGAGAAGAAAGTTTTTCTCCATTTACTTTGCATTGTGTAAGATCCCGGAACAATTTGGATCTGTAGAGAATCAGGTCTTACTGACATAGGGAGCACAGAAGAGAGAGAGAGATAGCTGGTTTACTGTTCTCATTCTTCCTCCAACATAAAATTTGGAATATCCACATAGGTGTCTGGAGTTTCTACGATTCAAATGGAATGTAAATGTCATAAAGATTTAAAAGATGTTTTGAACTGTTGAATGGTGATGGAAATAATTAGTCATGTCTGTTTCCTAGTTATGAATAACAGAGTCAAAAAAGATGGATTGTGAATTAGTTCGGATTTATCTCCCACTTTATAGCTAAATAAATTATGAATGGAATAAATTGGGGATTTAATAGGCTTTGCTTCCCCTTGCAAGCTATAACATTTTCTCCACTTTCAAATTCATGACTAACCACAATATGTTACTTTGCCTACATTGGATATTGTTTCAAAAACATCTTATTTTGAATAGAAAATAGTACAATATAGTTTGCCAAACTATTGTACAATATAGAAATGTAGGAGGCTATTGGAGTGTGTAAGAGCAAGAGAAACAGTGCATACATTAAATCATGATGATACATGTGAACCATTTTGAGATTGGCATTCATTATTTATACCATAACCCTAATTATAGTTGCTTAGAGTAGGTTCAATCATGCTAATATTTTGTGAAGTGTATTTTGAGTTGTAGGGTTAAGTTAGAAATCCAGTATTTCTTTCTGACTCACTATATCAACATGATTTCTTTTACACATGACATATTTATATTTTGCTTGGTGTATTTCACAGAATACACCAAGCCAAATGGCACAGTTCACAAACAATGGCTAGATTCATACTATATGCTATACACTAAGCCAGTGTTTCTCAACCTTGACAATTTTAAGGCATGTGGACTTCAACTCCCAGAATTCCACAGCCAGCATTGCTGGCTGTGGAATTCTGGGAGTTGGAGTTCACATGCCTTAAAATTGTCAAGGTTGAGAAACACTGCACTAAGCCAAAACCAACCAAATCACATGGTTGCCTGAAGTGTTTTTAAAAAATGAGGTTCGGGGCCATATGTATTTGAAAATTACTATGGATAATATCCAATGTAGTTTGCACCTAGTGCAGTTGCAGTCAATTCCTATATCCCAGGGGTCTCCGACCTTTCCGGCTTTGCAGACCAGTGAGGGAGGGGGAGAGGAGGGATGGTTCCACACAAGTAGCAGGTGCGGGCGCTTCTGTGTGCAGCTCCATTTACACAAGTGGCAGGTGCATGCACAAATGGAGCTTCCTATGCAACTGGGAGTGTCTGATGCTTGTGCAAATGGAGCATCCCACGCGATTGTGAGCACCCACCACTCATGCAAATGGAGCTATGTGTGCTTGCCTGCCACTTGCACAGCCCTGTTCCAAATGTGCCACAACCTGGTAGCGGGCTGCATCCTGGACGGAATGGGACAACTCGCTGCAGCCAGCTTACCACAGCCAACTCACCGTGGCCAGCTCATCACCGCCAACTCACCACGGGACAACTCGCCATTGCCAACTTGCTGCGAGACAACTCGCTGTGGGACAATTTAACAATTCAATTTAATTATCTAAAATAAATAAAAAGTATTTTAATTTTTGACGTTCACGTCTCATTTTTTTCCTCTTTTTGCATCCTTTCTTTAATGATTCTATTCCACCATTTCCTTTATATTAGTGTAACTCTTGTCCCACAGCAAGTTGTCCCACAGTGAATTGGCCATGGCAAGTAGGCTGCGGCAAGTGGACCGTAGCGAGTTGGCCGTGGCCGTGGTGAATTGTCATAGACCTGGCCTGGGGGTTGGGGACCCCTGCTTTATCCAGATCAGAACAAGGCCATGCATTGTTCAAACCAACTAGCAAAAGATGTATCTTGACAATTTCTTCTTAAATTTATCCACCTCTCATAGTTTCTGCTAGATTTATATTTTTAAGATACCTTCAAATGGCATAAAAGAGTGCATTTATCTGATATAATGGTATGTAGGATTTTGGGAGACAAGAGAAAATGTCATAAGGATTTGAAAGATAGTTTGCTTATACAACATTCTGATAAACTACTGTTTGAGTCCGAAGGTGAAATTACAAAAGTGTCTGAATAGGGACCTTTCTACTTTTCAGGAGAGTAAAAGTGAGAGATGGAAGAACTTTCAATCTTGCAAGATTGTATTAATGTAACCTTGCATTGAAGATACAGCTAATACTCCTGGATGTGTTTCTTGTCTGACTGAGATCTTGCAAGGCTGACATCTAAATATAAAAATTAAAAAAGACACAGAATAAAAAGATATTTTGATTGTAATCCATAAATGTTTTTGTTATAATAGTGTTCCTCATGATTTTTTAAACCCTCTTGTCTCTGTTATTGCTACAGCAAAGTATAAATCGCAACATACCTTAAGTTTTCTTAATTTCAAGTGAAGATGTCCATATGTTGGAGGAGCAGAAGTATCTACCACAGGCTTGGCTCTCAGGATCTACAACAGGTTAAACAAAATCCTTTTTTGTATTTAATTTTCGCTTGGAATGAATGAATCAATAAGGCTCTTACTTTTAGCTTGGTGTTTAAATTCTGAAACTTCATACCTGAAGTAGAACCCATTGGTTCTTACTAGTCAACAATTATTTATCGGCTTTACCTCTCTCTATTGCAATTAGAATTCTAATAGTGGTGACAGGATTACAGATATTCCTCGCTTAATGACCACCTGTTCAGTGACCATAGTTACAATAGCACTGAACAAATGGTATTTAGGACTCGTCGTTAAAGTTCTGGCCATTCCAGCAGCCTGTGGTCATGTGATAATGACCTGGGCATGTGTCAGTTGGGTTGCAGCATCCCACCATCATCACATGGCCGGCTTTCCACAAGCAAAGTCAATGGGGAAGCAGGTATGGAAAGTTACTAGTCATTCCTGTAAATTGTTCCTGCTCCAACTTTTTCTCTTGAGGAGTCTAATTATGTAGTACAAGATTCTGGGGCTCCATAGTGTGCATCTGCCTGTAGCCCCATCCCCTGTCTTCACCCATCAGCAACCACCCCTCAACTAGCAGCACTTATAAGGTGCTGCTGCAGCCATTGGGACACCCACATAATAGCCCCCCCTTCCCATTCAGGCTCCTGCTGTGCCACAGCAGTCACAGTCTCCCACACCCAGCAGCAGTCAGCCTCCACCTGGCCACAGCTCACACTGCACCACTGCAGCCATTTATCCACCCACCGCCTGCTTGCAAGTACCCAGAACTTGCGACTTCCTGCTTTTTTTCCTATTGATTGTGCTTTTTGGAGGCAGACAGGAAGTCACGAGAAGGTCCTTACACAACAACATGCAATCCTTGCTTGATGATGGCAATTGCCATTGCTAAACAATGAAGTCACAAAACAGATTGCTTAGGGACAGAAATTCTGGTTCCAATTACGGTTGTTAAGTGAGGACTACTTGCATTGAAACATTGCAAGGACTTTGAACATAATATAGTAATATAATATAACATAGCATACAGTAACAATAATCCTGTACATATCTTTTTACAATTCAGTGTACTTTACTCCCAGATAAATTCACTTATTCATACATTTATTCATTATTTCTGGAAAATTTTCCCACAGAAAAAAGTTTCAGAATAGTGACATATAACTAACACAGCTCTATACGTTGTAGCACTAGTATTAACACTTAGACTTATATTCCACTTCACAGTGCTTTACAACCCTCTCTAAGTGGTTTACAGAGTCAGCATATTGCCCCCAACAATCTAGGTCGTCATTTTACGATCTCAGAAGGGGGAAGGCTGAATCAACCTTGAGCCGGTGAGAATCGAACAGCTGGCAGTGGGAGAATTAGCCTTCAATACTGCATTCTAACCACTGCGCCACCACAACCAATGTTTACATGTTTAGTGACTCTTAATGTACTCCTAGGATTGCAACCTTAATGAGTTTGAACTGAGGTGTATGTTGCATCTAGATACATGAAATTTCTCCATTATCATCATCATCATCATCATCATCGCATTTCTAGCCTACTCTATTTCCCAGTCTTTTCTATTTATAATGGTCACTCTTTATTACATGCCCCTATCTAGCATCTATTTATTCCTCTTAGTTCCCCTATAACCATTTTCTACCTTGTAGCTCATTATGGACATAAAGCAAGTTTTTACATTTGCTCTTCCAAAACATTATATTTATAGGATGCCTATTTACCATTTGCCTTAAAAGGTTTAAGGTCTAAATAAGAACAGAATAATACTAAAGTAGAACTGTAATCAGTCTTAAGAAACAAATAGTTAAATGTTGTAGAATCAAGATGAATTACACTGTAGTGTCATGAAAGAGCACATTTATCAGAAGATAACAGATCAACACATTGATTATGAGTTTTCTCTAAGCCTGTGGTCCCCAATGTCACACCTGAAATAAGTTATCTCCAGTGCTTATTTGTAAATGTTCTCACTTGCCGAGAAAAAGGACTGTACAGTATTTTTGCAAATGTTAAATTTTCTATAAGCCACCTATTCCAGTGGTATGATTACTAATACTTGTAAGCTTCAAAAATAAAGGAAATCAATTTCAATGGATTATTTTTCATCTTAAGAAAGATGGGAAATCAAGGACATCTTTGAATTGAAATTCAAGGATACATTTCCTATTATCTTAATTTTAAAACAAACATCAAATTCATTAGCACTTTAGAAATGTTTATACTAATTGTAATAATGCTACTAATGTTAAATCAATGTATTTATAGTAAAATTCTGTATCTTTTCAGCACTGATGATTTTTTGCATTAGACTATTTGTAAAAGGATGGTGATGTGACATATGTATTTCCCCCCATTATGGACATATAATGCTGTATTTCTTGGAGAGTATCATGGCAGAAAAAGTCCATTAATAAATGCCATTGATAATCACTTTAATGCTATTTCATCATGGAAATTAATAACTATGTCCAAAAAACGAATATAAGAAGTACCGATAACCTTGGGAAATATTACATTTTTACTTTGGTTAAAAAAAAATATTACTCAGAATATTTTAAAGTTGGAAGGGGTTTTATGCCTAAATTCTGAGTACTGAAATTGTATTTGGTTTAAAATGTGAAATAAGAACAGCATACAATGAATACCTATAAATAGGAAGATAAGAGATGGCTAACAGACCCTATCCTTGGTAGACCGCAAAGGTATTTCCTTCTAACAAGTTTGTCTTTGTGCATAGGGCTTTATTTATCAGAAAGTTATGATTACCTTTTTCTTATGCTCTTCATAAGTAGTTTTGTCCCACTTCTGCTGAAGGTATTTATTGCCACATGGCAGAATTGGCTGGTAGGCACGATGCATCTTAAAACAACCTAAAATATATCTAAATCTGGAGTCCTTCAAGGAGTATGAGTCATCAGCTGGAACCTTCTTGAGCAAAGCTCTAACAACAGTGGTGTGTTTGCAGTAGGTCATGTGAGAGTTGTCATGGCATCAGTGTAGCAAAAATTGAATAGGTGGTGGTAGCACTTTAAACACTAACTGGGGGAAATGACAAATAAGTGCAAAGATTCCAAACAATCTCTTAGACCACGTTGATCAGTGGAATGATTACATTTCTGCGATCTTGCTTAGCAGTCCAAAATTAAGGAAAAGGAGCAAAGCAGATAATAATACATTTGATAACACTGTAGACAAATATGGGTTTGCACAAATAAAACTCTTTAACTCCTTAGTCTTTATCATATAATCAGATACAAATGCATATAATTGTCATATGTTTCTATTAACGCATCTGTATAGCAATGTAAGTGAGAGCCAGGTTGATTTAGTGGTTAAGACATCGGGCTAGAAACCGGGAAACTATGAGTTCTAGTCCCACCTTACGCACAAAATCAGCTAGATGACCTCGGACCATTTTCTTTTCCTAGGAAGCAGGAAATGGCAAACCACTTCTGAAAAACCTTGCCAACAAAACTGCAGGGACTTGTCCAGGCAGTTACCAAGAATCAGACATGATTGAACAGAAGGAAAACAAATAGTAATGTAAACTATGTAATGGTATAGCACTGTAAAGGGGTTGTTTATTTTCTAAAACAATTTATATCAGATTTCCTCATGTTCTGTGTGAAAATGGTCTCAGTCAGGAACTATTGATGTTAGAACCAGAAACTTTTGTCTTTACTTTACATTTACCTTTAAATCACAAGACCTCTTATTTATATTAGACTCCAGAGAGCTTGAAGCTGTTGAGTATTGATCCAGCTTATTGCAAATAATTATGAAAACTAAGTACCCAGAAGAAACACATTAGTTTTCTGTTACAATATATATGCAATTCTTGCCATAGTAATATCTGGAAACTATTCACCTAAGTGCATACATTAATATACCTTTGAAAATGTAAATCAGATTGTTTAGTCTTGCAGCTGCTGGTGGTCTTTACCATTTCAGAAAGAAAAGAAGCTTCGTGTTTAAAGCTAAAAAATGATAACTTGTTCACTGAAAAATAGCTAGTTCATTTCCCCGATATAATAAAAACAGCTACATATATCTGAGTAAGTTGGGATTACTGTAACTGAAATGGTAATTGAAATCTCTATGCCCTCAAGTAAAACCTAAATGGGCATTTTTTAGAAAACAAATCTGTCAGTATTGGGACAGGCAAAGTATCTGATATTTTAAAAATATATTGAATATTATTCATTCCTCTTTCTAAGAAGTTGTATATAATTTTCTTGTTACTCTTGCTTTATCTGCCGCAGCTCTTTGAGGTATTTTAGGCTAAGAGCACAAGACTTCACATTAGGGTTTGTGGTAAATCATATCTTCCCATAGCCTTAACCATTTACTCAGTATCCGACTACTGAGAAGGTTCTCTGATATGACTCAGGTAGGTTAAAATATTTATTGCAGATCAGAAAGAAGCCATAATAACAGTGGTTGCTTTGTGCAGAACAAAGTTTTCAGAGCCTCTATATATCTATGCTCTGAACATAAACTCATGGCTTATTCTTCCCACTTTTCTGAATTAATTGATAGTTGGAGGTTTCTTTGAGCATGAGCAAACGCAATATGTTTATCGAAAAGTCCTCTCTAGCCTGAGAACTAGTGATTCCTATTTTGTCAGCTCTACAGAGACACAGAACAGGGTTCCCATGTTGTATTAAGTCATTATGTAGTTTAGCTTTGTTGTACATAACAAACCAGCCATTGTGGTTTGAAAACAGGGTATAGCTTAAAATGTTCTGTAGACCCAAATAGTTATGGGATTTACCTGTTAAAATATGAATAATATGCAAAACCTAGCTATAAGAACTAGCATGGATTCATGGTAAAACAGCAGAAGTCTAACTTGATGTAGATGTTGTTTTTACTAACAAATTGACATTATTTTTACTATTTCAGGCCTAATCTGACACTTCAGCCATTACCCTAATTATTAAATTCTGAATTTCTAGATTGGGACCAGATTCCTTTTAAGTTTTGCCTCTAGTCAATCATTTTCTTAACCTGCCAAGTTCTGCCTCCTCCTCCTCCTCTTCTCCCCACACACTGAGGGGATATTTCTGTTCTGTTTTAGGTCTGGCCTGTAGCACAGGATGGCATTCCTGGCCATCTATCTGTCTTCAGTTTATTTATTGCATCTGTCTGGTGGAATGGGAATGCTTTATAGGAAGAGATTAAATGCCTGTCAAGAATGCTAAGGCTGATGTTTTGTTTTTTCTCTTTGCTCTTTCTCTCTTGTTTCTCAGAACATTAATGCTGGATTTGATGTGATGAATAGCCAAGAAATATATACGGTACAGCATATTTAGAACAGCATCTTACATTAGAGCTTTCCTATCCTGGCTAATAACATTCCATAGCTGAAAGACCAGATTCACAGTGTATATCTTCAAAAGGATAGTTAATATCCTTAACTCTCTTCCCACCCCCTCCTCATTTCCCCTCCTTGGATTCTTAGCACCTGTAATGTGCAGCTATTAGATTCCATGAAGAAAGGAATGGCCATATAAAAATGCAGCAGTTCAGAAGCCACAACTGACTTCTGAGCCTGGTAGTATTCTTTTAACAGAGCTACCCTTTCATTCCTGTTCAAGTTCTGATATGTAAAATAACCATTAATTTCTCGCATGCTCACTTCCATTTTTGTATTTACATGTAATGCAGAAATGCACATATTTATATGTTGCACCATCTTTATTTTTACTAGAGAGTAGAATTTTGATTAATTTACTGACTTTCAATTTCTCTCCTAATCTTTCAACTTGGGGTAGGGAGAAGGAACAAAATATTCACCTTTTTGTCTTCATCTTCTCTAGGTAGCCTTCAGAAATCCCATACTGGTAAGCTGTAGGCAGGATCTGAACCACACTTTCTGACTTTTGATTGTAAATGTTTGTAATTGTGTAAGAAAGAATTCTGGGGTTTCTTCATGGGTGGGTTTGCACATTACCTCAGTCCATAATGTGGGACATCTGTTTGTGCTTCACTTATATGAATCTAGCCAATTTTGATTAAGTCATGGCTTAATATTAGCCATCACAGATCTTTTTAAAGCCAGAGGCTTGGATCATAGCCACCAGGTGTATGAAGAGATGGAAACTGCTGAGTTTTCTTCCTATTCATACTCCCAAAAGCAAATCCTCCAAAAAGTGGTTTTGATTTTGTGGTCGTTTATTTACAGATTATTTTCTTTATAATATTGAGCAAGGCCTTCAATGCTTTTCACAGTGTGGAAAGAAAAGTCTTCATCCTGGTTCATCCAAGCAGAACATGGCGACTGCTTTAGAAAGAAGGTTGCAGTTTACTGAAGAGCCAGAGAGAAAGATGGTTCTGGCAGGAAAGAGGAGAGAAAAAAGGACTGAGCACATGTGGGTTGTAGGTTTTTATACTCCTCTCGAGTCTTTTGTTTGAAGTATTTCCTGTTCCTGTTTCAGGCTTTGTATTTCCTATGTCACGTATTCTGATCTGAGTCTGGGTGTGCCTTTCTGGTATTCTTGGTGGTGGTGGGTTAATCCTATTATAGATCCTGCTTTCCTGGTGCTGGGGCTAATGACTCATGAGTTTGGGTGGGGTATGCAGATTTTAGGTGTATTTGTCTTCTTGATCTCCTAGCTGGGGCCTTTCTGATGGTTTACATCTGCATTTGTACAGAGCTGGCTTCTGCTTGGGACAGAGAGACTTGGGGGCAGGGTTGGTTTCTTTTAAAATCCTTTTGAGGAAATATATTTTTCTGCCCTTTTAATATTTCCTTCTCTGGGGAGCTGACTTCCCTCAACAGGTGTATATTGAATTTCAAGACAATTATTTCACTATTGGTATAAAACAAGATAGCAATGTGTTTTCGCACAACCAGTATATGTATGTGTGAAAATCTAGGTAGCCTGGATAGAAGCTGAATAGGAACAGTACAAAGATCAGTCTTGATTGACATCCTAATAGTTGGAATGGTGCTTGATAAATAACCTTGAGAGCTGAATAAGGCTTTCAGAGCATACCTCATAGAGGGGCTAAATGAGAGGTTAATAAACACTGACTGATCAAAACAGTTTCCATTTTTTTCACATTTGGCTCAAGAAATACAGGTCAGAGTAGACTTAATTTTATGCTGGAATATTATTGTGTGTTTAAGTAAACATTAATGGTACTAGAGTGGATGGGATCTGTTGTCTATTTTGGAGGAAATTTAAGGAGGGGAAGGCTCAATGCATTCATTTTGGCACTTGAATAGGAAAAGTTGGTCCAAATTCAGAAGCAGTTAACTTTTGAAATTGCTTCATTCACTTTAGAAATGTTTGGGGCCTGCAGAGGGAGTCCTGAGTACTATTGAGTTTATGGTTTTATAAAATGTACGTTGCATTAGCAAATCAGAGTTAAGTTAACCACAGTTTAGCATATTATGTGAACACAGTCTAACAGGAAATACAGGAAAAGTTGTACATCTCTTTAGTTTGCTTCTCTTTATCATATGCACTCACAGTAGATCTTCTAAAATGGCATAAACAAGAATATTCCAAATAAAAACAGATTTGCAGTTTACCAGCAGAGGGAGGAAATGCATTGGCCCAATAACACAATGGAGATACTAGTGATGTGAGGATGTGGGAATCCTCTTGGAAACAATATTGACAGAAAAAGATGAATGTCCATGCTTTATTTCAATTTATTTCTATTTTTGTACCAAGTGTGTATGGGATTTAATATTCCATGTTGGTTGTTTGGTTAAAAAGGTCTAATACCTGGAAATGTAGACTAATTCAGTTATATGTGAACTGGTTTTTATTAGCTGTTGCCATTATGTTAAGATAATTACAAAATCTCTTTACTTCCTCTCAAGGGAAACCTCTCATGTATAATAGTTCATTGAAAGGAAGTGGTTTCTGCCTGGTAGGAATGAGTCACAGAAGAAAACAGTTCTTTGTGGCACTCTTATTGTTGTCTAATTTAGGCTTTAGAATCCTATATAATTTGAACAGCTGAAGTTCTAGATTGTAAATAACAATGAAACAATTTCTTTAGGTTCCATCTAAATTAGTTAACTTAATCATCTAATTGTTTCTAAGATAGAGAATGGTGAAGAGATAGACAAACTCTCTTACTTTCCTTATTGAAAATTTAGGAGACAAATTCAAATTCAAAGAGATAAATTCTGTCTTAGACAGTGTTTGATCTGTTGAAAGGGTCCATACAGAAGTTTCATCTCTTGTTTTTCTTAAATGTTTTTTAAAAAACATTTTAAATCATGCCTTTTTAGAACAAATAGCTTTTCTCTCCTTTCATAATTTATGTCCTGATGCAGTTGCTTTAATTTTTTTTTCTTCCTTTATTTTCCCACAAGTAGAGAGTCCACTTTTTTTCAGATCAACCAAATGTTGATCTATTGCAGACATGTCAAACTTGCGACATGACATGATATCGCACAACGTATCGGAGCTTTTCCCGCATTGCCGGCAATGGGGTGGGCGCGGTTTCATCGTGATGCGTCCGGCCCGTGGGCCGGCAGTTTAACACCCCTGATATTGGCTGTACATGAATTGACAAACCAGCTTGTTGCCCAAGGCTGTTATTGTGGGCTAAGAGACAGTGACTGGTTCAAGGTCACCCAGCTGGTAACACTTCTTTTTGATATGTATTCTGCATCTGATTGATCCAGAACAATGAAATAATTTTATTAGAAATCTTTACATTTGAATTTAGTAGACATCATGTCTTAGCACAAAAAATATATATTGTAGCTTAGTATATGGTTTGCATGACTTCCCAATAAAAGGACTTCATCATTAAAACTAGTATTGAAACGTTCCACCATATTTTACATAGTAGTATTTATAGTCTGTTCTTCAGTCATATATCTACATGGAAGCTGAATAAATCTCAACAATCACTAAAAGCAACAACAACAAAACCTAGAAAATGGAAGCAGCAGGAAAAATGTTATAAACCAACCAATTAGTTGATTGTACTTAAAATGCTAAACTCTATTAGGTAAGCTAATTTAGGTACTGCAAGCAAAGTGCTGTTTCCTGAACTCTCACTCTGGTGTCTTTGAACACAAGGAAGACAGCATTATTGGTTGTTGGGAAGATATTACTAAATAGCAAGATGGATGTGGGAGAAGGCAGTTCCTGTAGTAGTACCTTAGAGGAGACACTTACTGTAGATTGCCAGACTGGGTGAAAACTCTTACTAAGGAAGCATATGGGTGACATTGGGGCTCAAAGAAATTGGGGTGTACCCAGGCAAATTGCCTGACCTCAGACAATTGCAGAAGAGCCTTCAGATTAGCACATTTCAGCATTTTACTTTCAGTGCTCCTAAAGGACAAGTATCAAATGATTCCAATACCAAGAGCACACTCTGGTCTATAGAGAGAAGATGAGATAGGAACAGCTGGCCTATATTAAACTGCCTTGAGCTTTACAGGAAACTTTGCTCCATTTATAGAGTTCCCTTTTAATATCATCTCTGGGAATGTTACCTATTGGTTGTTGGGTTAGCAAGATATGATCTCAGGCTCTATTACCAGGTTCTAGACAATGGCCAAGCAAGTATATTAATGGTTGCTTTAAAAATGTTGGCTGCATGATTATGACAGTCTTCAAATTTCTAAGCTTGTATTGTGCTGATCACATTACCATAGTTTATTTTATTGCTGTAGTTCCAAGTTACTTAGTTATTTTCCCCATTTCTTTGCTTTAATATACAAACAAGATTACAGCCTCTCCTCCCATCCCCGCAACACAAATGTTAAACAACTTATGTTTATAATATTTATCCTGGCTAATTTCACACATTGTACTAACTTCTTATACAATTATCTGTTGGGTTTGATAGATGCATGATTTATAAAAAATAATTTGTAACTTTACTCCTTGTGAGAAGGCAGACATGGCTTATCCAATAAATCTTGATTATACGAACATAATATAACGCGATGTATAAAACAAAATATAATTTGTCCCAGGAGGGCAGCATTTTAGAAAATAATTGATGATATAGTTAAATTAAAAATTGCTGGCACTAGATCCTTTTTTTGTTATATACCACCTTAAGCAGGATAGGCGGTCCATAGCCCCTCTGGATCATGATGATGGTGAGATCTCTAGTTGTGGAGAGAGACCGAATTTAGCTGATAACTGCTGCGTATGTTATTAATTTTATTACAAGTTCTTGCTTAATCACTGGCAAACAACTTTGCTGGGTAATTTGGCTTATTTGAATTGAGAAGCTGGAAGAGTTAGAATTCCCAGGACATTGTGTAACAACAACCCTGTATTTTCATCCAGTGTACACTTAGCAGAAGCCAACCAATGTCAGCTTTATGAATCATTCATGTTTTTAAATTGCTCATTGCTTGAATTGTTTTATCTATTGGTATGTGATTTTAAAAGCTCTATTTTACCAGAAAGGAAAATGACCTGGAATCTAAGATAGACTTCTACAATGAAAAATATACAGAAAAAGAAGGGAAAAAAATCAGGGTTCCATCACTTTATTTTTTAATGCTAATGTTAATGCTAATTTAACACAACACACCATTTAAAAGACAAATTATTTTGGATAAAATTTTATCTTCCTTTTTGGGGTGAGTGGGTGGGTAAGCATTGTTTGGTAGAATAAGGGCATGCCTTAATATGTTTTATGCAAACAACCCGTGAAATGAATCCAGAATCTTTGCTTAACTGTAACAAATGTTGGTAGCTATTATAAGCAGGGCTTTTTTTGTCATAGAACGCCCAGAACGGAGTTCCGGCACCATTTTTGGGTGGAACCTTGTAGGGTAGGCAAGGCGGGTTGTATGATGTGTGTGAGTTCTGACACCACTTTTTTTTTTTTTTTTTTTTTTACAAAAAAAGCACTGATTATAAGAGTTCTGTCAAAATTCAGTTGAGGTGTAAGTTTTTAATTATAGCATTTTTCATGGTGAGATCATACTAAAATTTGTAAAGCTACTAGAGTAAGCATACTCTAGTTTATCAGTAAGTCCTTGTATAAGGATTTTTAGCAGAGGACACCATAAAATAAGCTAGATGAGGCATCAGGCTAAATTCTAATGTGATTTGTTTTTGGTTTAGGATGTTAAATCATTGACTTACAGTTGAGCGCAAGAAATTTTCAATATAACAAAAGACTAGTCAGTCATCATACAGGCCATATTGAGAATAAAATTTAAAAATAAATCAAATTTTTTAAAGGAAAAAGTTATCTGTAGCATATTACTTAGAGCCCAGTGTGGCCCTCTGCAAAAAACTATTTAAACATTTAAAGCAGCACCAGTTGTTCCAGGTCATTTCCAAACAAGGCAAACAGCTTGGTTCACATTTATATCTGGTACCAAGGAGGACCGAGAGATGCTGGGCTATTCTGCTGTCAACGTGAACTTCCAAAGGGAGGAAGAGAAGTGTGGGCCTTTGTGTGAGAGAAGTCAGCACAAATCTTAGACTGGTCAGATAGTTCTAGTGCATCACTTACGCATATGCCTATTTAAAAATAAAATAAAATACAGTAACCGAGTGGCTCTGAAAGACATTCGTGCACCACCCCGCGGGATAAAGCGCGATTCTAATTCGAATCCTCCCTTAACATAAAAAGAGACGCGTAAACGAGGAAGCGGTTTCAAAGCTGCAGCCGCGACAGATGGCAAGCCAGGCCGCCGGTCAAGGCATTGCCGCCCAAGCCGTTTCCTCCGGCGTCCATCAGAGCCGTTTGCAACTTGCCGGCCCCTTCGCCCGCGCCGCTGCCGCGCTCTCTCCAGCTGTTTGGTTTGTGCGACAAATCTCTCCTTGTTTCTTCTCCTCTCCTCCAATGGGGAGCGGACCGCCCGGCCTTGCCCAATGAGGAGCTCCAGCGGGCCTGCCGTCAGCCAATAAGAGGGCGGGGGTGGGGACGGCCGTTGCTGGAGATGTTCTCGCTCGTCTTCCCCAGCGGGGGCGAAGTGGGGGCGGTCGTGCGTCTTTTCCCCCTGTAGTTCGGGGCGCGTGGCGCATTGCACTTGCCCGGCGGCGGCGGCGCCCCCCCCCCGTCAGCCCAGCAGAGCCGGGCTCGCTCTCTGTCGCGGCTGCAGCATGGCGGTGGAAGAAGAGGGGCTCCGGGTGTTTCAGAGCGTCCGGATCAAAATAGGTACAGTGCGGGGGGAAAGAGAGGCGGCAGACCAACAAAGGGAGCGGGGCGAGACCGGGGACGCTCTGCGAGTCCCGGGAGGCAGAAGCGGAGCTCCAGCTCGCGCCGCCTGGGGCTCGGAAGCGCTCTCCCTTGCCTTTCTCCGAAGTACTTGCAGAGAAAAGGGGGAACCTGAAGAACCCGCCGCTTTTCTCGGCTGCGCGGGGCGGGCCCGAAGCGTTGCTTCGTCCGGGCTTGGTTCCTCGGTCCAAAGGACGGCGGCGCGGGAAGGGCGTGCTGCGGGAGGATGGTGGCCAAGGGAAATGAGGATGCTGCGAAGCGGGAGCGGGCGGGAGAGAAATCCGGGTGGAGAGAGGGACTTGCCAGTTAGCATCGAGCAGGGAAAAATCGCCCTTTTGCCCAGCAGAAACCTGCCGGGATTGCCGTGCTGAGTGACTCCCAGCTCTTGCTGCTGCCAGTCCCCGGGCTCTTGGCTCCTTGTTGAAGCCGGGCGCTCCGAAACGAGTTTCTCGTGATTATTAATATGTAGTTATTTGCGGCTTCTGATGATCAAGTTCGACAAATCTCTCTGTTCAAAGACTCCGGAGGTTCGTTTTTGACAGCTGATGTGCAGTTCACTCGGTGTAATTTCCACAACTCCTTAATGATCCTGTTTTTGCTTATTGACGATCTCTGAATGCTTTCTTTTCGTGGCACCTCAATGCAGCCCTTTCGTGCTTTCTGCCACCAATGGGGGTGTGTATGGGGGGCCTTTTCAGTGTACCATCCTGCCACCTCATTCACAAAATATTGAGAGCTGTTCTATAGACTGTTGTCTTTCATTTGTAATTTCTCGTGTTTACCTACTCTGCTTCTGTCATATTTTTCTCTCCAGAGAATCTGATGAAGGAAAGAAGGAATAGTTTATCCTGTTCTTTAGATTGATGTCTAGTACCCAATGTGAGCTTATAACTACAACAATGCTTATGGGTTCCTTTTGCATTCCTGCATCCCATAATTCTGCAGAGACTGCCAATCTCATTGCCATTTCCTGTTGGCACAGAATTTTCATGATGAAATACCAGTTTTTATTCCTCTTTGTTTCCATTACTATTCCTTTAAGGTTTTTTCCTTTCTTTTTTTTAAATATAGATCTGCTGGAACTTTATAACTTGGCCCTTTGTATGTCTATCCAGTTGTAAATAACACTAAGTTTAATCAAACTAAGTTTGCTTAATCAGTAGATACTTATATGGCTACAGCAGGGTATTTTGCACAGCAGGTATTCTTTTGTTTTAATGCATTTGAGAAGAGCCCTTAAGTGTTTTGTTCTTTAACTTGATTGATAAAACCCACATAATGGACTTATATTTCATATTCATATATTTCATATATTTTTGGACATGATGGGGTAATAACAAGCATACTCATTTTTCCCCATACTACATATGCTTTTTGCTTAAACTGTTGTCAATTTCTCTAGTCCTCTAAAACTTTTTGAAATGATTTTGGAAGATAAAAAATCTATACTTTTAGATGACAGTTTTGAATTACTGCCTGTAATTTACTGAAAAACTTCCATCAATACCATTGAAGAATTATTTTGAATGTACTTAGGCAAACAGTACTAAGGTTGGCTTAGTGTATACACAGACTCTGAAAAAATGAATTTAAAATCAATAGTGTTAATATAATAACTTTCCCCATATTCCAAATTGCTGATGCTTCAGTCTGTTATTAACTCTTCATAGCACGCCATGTAATTGCGTACCAGTCACATGCAGTAATTTAATTTGTTTGAAGGATGTGTCATTATTTTGACTGTTATGAATCACTTCCAGACTACTTCATTAAAAAGTAAGTAGCAGATGTCACGGTTATAGTTAAAAAATTTGCTGGTATTGATCTGACTGTACATTAGAGGGCAAACGCTGTACTCGCAACAAACGAAATCTAGTGGGATGATTCTGTTTGGTTCACCTAACCACAGTGTCTGTGGTTAGAAAGTGTCTATTTACTAGGGCTGGGCAAAATATTTGAAAAGGGTATTTCACAAAGTGTGCTAATATAAGTAAAACATCTGTATTGGTGATATTAAACCAATGTGTTCTCTGAAGGACTCATGTGGCTGGTTTGATGGTGTCTATGGATATATTGCATGCAACATGTAGTCTTTCCAGCAGATCTTCCAGGGAAGCAAAACAGCTGTGCAAGCACACAGAAATGCAACTGGGGCATTTCGCAGTAATTGTGTAAACCTAGATGCAGCTGCGGTAGGATTTTAAGGAAGGGTGTTAATATACTTTGCACCCACTGTCATGCCACATTTCAAATACTTTCCGCGGCCTTTATATTTTTGTTCAGGAAATGCTTAAGCAATATAGTATAAGAATTCCACTGAAATATATTGGGTGTAAGTATGTGATAGGATGTTCAGTGCATATCATCAGAATGTGGATAATCTAGTATAATAATTCAGGATTTGCTTTTACAATCCTCAAAGAAAGGCTTTGTTACATAAAATACTTTTTATGAATGGGTTCGCTAAACAAAGTGTCAAAAGAACTTTACTGAGGAGTAAAACATAAGCCTCACAATAAATTTGGATCTCATACTGTGGATGTTTTTATTGTTGATCCTTATGGCAAATCGCTATGAACTTGGAGTTGATTTGGCTAGTGTACAAATGGAATGAATGAAAATGAATGAAGTAAAAGCATGCAGCCTTACTAGAATTTGAAAGCCAAGTCCAGTGAAGATTAATTGAACAGTAGCCATTTTCCTTTAATGTTTAGAGTCACCCTATCTCAACTTCATAGAGGAACAATACGGAAAGAGCTGCATACAGAACAAATCATTTGTCTTATATTTCTAGCTATTCATCAGAATGTCCAACCTTCTTCCTTCATTTGTTACTGAAATTCTTATTTTAAAAGAATGGTGGGGAGAGCCCCAGATTTCTTTTTGACTAGCCTCCAAGCCTTATTTGCTCTCTAGTGATGGAAAGCAGCTGTGCCAAACCCTAGATTGTGGACCTTAGTTTTAGAACAACTCCAAACCACCTACAAGAATTCAGAAGGAAATTTGTGTGTGAAATAGTCTTATGTCCCCTCTGTTTTCTCCTGTTTTAAAACATTTTGGGCCTAAACTAGACAAACTGAAATGCATAATTACAGTGGATGCCAATATTAATAGCACTGAGGAGATAATATTCATTAGGACGACAGCATATGGATAAGTAAATTGTAATCCTTTTCACCCTTGTGATGATCTTGGCAAAAATAACCCTTCCATCCACGCTTGCTGTTAAATAGTAAGATCTTTATTAAGAAGGTTTTTGAAAAATGTGCATTATATTCCAGCACTGATTTCTTTAAAAAAAAAAAAACTAGAGGACTGGTTCATATGATTGCTCTTATTTTTTCTATCCTGAGATGCATTTTCCTTTGCTCTTAAAAAAAAAAGACTTCTTTCATAATTTGGTTCATTTACATACTGTAATTATTTTTGACTGAAGCAAAATAGCACAAAAAAAGACAAAGGTTTAATATCTCTTAATTTTATTATTTAAAATACGCTATAAACAAGTTAGCAGTTACTTCTTTGTACTGTGTAAATAGCAATTTCCAGTTTTTCCCTTCCTATAGTTACTCCTGACTCATATCCTGAGTTTTTCCTGAGGTTCCCGCAATCCTCAGGACAGACTTTTTATTTTGTGTTCAGGGAATTGCAGCTGAGACAAAAGGATGGGAACTTCCCTTTGCCATTTTACACTTATTCCACATTATTGTGTTGACCTATGATGGAAATTATGCATCTCTTTCTCTACAAAAATTGGCAAGTAAATGAATTTAAGAGTTACTGTGTTAACATTAAAATATATATAAAGAGTTTTTTTAAAGTTCAATTTAGTAACATTGAGCCTTTGAAAATTTTTGTAAGTTCAGAAATGCACATTTGTATGTATGTATGTACATATTCATATTCATTTATTGGCTAATGTGATGGAATGTACACCTGCAGGTGCAAAGGGGGAGACTTGACAACACAGAGCTTTCCCAGAAAAGGGCCCAGATTAAGAAACTGCGCATTCCCAAACTGGATATGGGAGGTGGAAGAGGATCAGGGTAGCTACACCTTAGAATCTCTCAGGATATATCTAGTAGGTTAGAAGGTTATAGTTTTAGTTTGGCAAGATTCTGTCCATTGGCTATAACATAAGCACATCCGTTGGATCTCACTGTCTCGTCTCTGGACTTGGGGCTGGCAGTTACATTGGTAGTCATTCATAAGTTCTAATTGGTCTTAGCAGTCAGTTCACAAATGATTGCTGGACCAGTATCCCATCCCTGTGGCAGGTCATTATTAAGAGAGGACTTTCTAGCTGCAGCAAGGCAAAAGGGGGCAGGAATTACCACTAGAAAAGGTACCATGAAAACATGATGCAACTGACAGATAATTATTTCCCTCTTCCTCTGTCCCACTGAAATCAGGTAGGAAGAGAAGGTTGGCTTAAACCTGTTTTTGACCTTTATTGAAACATTTATCATGGTTGGCATGGGAAGTAGGCATTTTTCCTCCTTTCTAATCATTAAGGTTTCAAATATTGAAATAGCTCATTTAAACTTTTGTTGTGGGGATAATAAGTCTGTGCTAAGCTGGGGGTTACATAATGAATAGTGCATAAGTGAATAAGCCAGTGTTTGTTCTACAGCATATTATACTATGAACTCTGGTTAATGAAAGAGATTATAGAAAAGCTGATAAAGTTAACAGTCACACATAATCCAATCCTAGGTTTTTAAAGCTATAGTTTGTTGAAATAGTTTTGACCTGGTTTGCACATAATGCTAAGCTGGGACCTTTCTAGTGGTGGGATAAGGTGTGTGTATGTGTGCATTTTTATTGTTTTTTTAGACAAGCCCTATCACTGAAATTAATTGGGGATGTAGTTTTTCTTATGTGGAGTGACTTACTGTAAAAATACTTTGATGTTTAAACCCCAGAGGCCAATGTATGATGATGGGAATTTCAGCAATAAAACTGAAGATAACTTTGATGAAAATAAAAAAGTGGTTTGAGGACAATATGTTGCCTGTACTAAACAAAAGAGGCAGATGGAATCTAAGCATTGGTAAATGAGTTTTTATTTGGCCTGACATGTTTTTGAAAATGTATTCCTTTTAAAGGGAACGTCTGAAATGGCCTTGGACTAATTGATGGGTGTGCTCTGTAAAACTGACATGAGTGCCCTTGAAAAAGGAATAGTTGTTCTTAATAGGTTGGGCTAAATAAATACTTGGTATTCCTCACTCTCTTTTTTGACTACTTCAGTGCCTACTTTTCTCTTTCATCGTTTATCCTGCACCAGCCATACTGTGGCTTATTTCACATAATTTGGTTATCTTCATCGTTCCATGGTCTGCAGTTTTTTATAGCCTGTTATTTGAATTGTTGCACATTGAAAAACATAATACACATATTTCTTTTGTATTCTGTTTTCTCTAAGGAAAAAAGGCAACATATATTGTTCCTCAAAGTTCCCATAGAATGCATACTTTGCAACCTATAGGATGTAAACTTTGATGCAAGTTTAGGCAAACTTTTTATGGAACAAAAACAAACTTTGATCATTATTTGCCAACAGACAATTTTACGTTCAGTGTGTGGATTGTCCTTAGGAGTGTGTGGGATAATAATATGCAGCTGTTAGGCTTTTATAAAGGTATCTAAGTATATTAAGTATTCTGAAATCTGAAATCTTTAAATACAGAATGCTTAAGATTGTGTGTGCTACATTATGTATTTGATGCATATATTACCCAACATCTCACATTTGGTGCATTTCAAACAAGACCATATGTAATGAAAGCATGCACAGTCATTAAGTGCATTACTTAGTCTTTAAGATGCTATAAAACTCCTGAGTACTTTTTAATTTAATTAACACTTTAACAACTTTATGTATGTGCCTTTTGGGTGCTACTCTCCTCCTCCCCACACATATGCCTTTAGAATTGGAAGAACAGGTTTCTCACTTCTTGTTTTTAAGCCATGTAGCAAGTAACTCAGATACCATCTCATAAGCATATATAAAATGCTTTTCCATTGAACAGAGTTAATGTACACACAGACACACACTTTCCCCGCTCCTAATAGCAATAGCACTTAGAATTATATACTTTATAGCACTTTCTGAAATGGTTTACAGTGTAGCATATTGCCCTCAACAATCTGGGTCTTCATTTTACCAACCCTGGAAGGTTGGAAATCTGAATCAACCTTGAGACGGTCAGGATCGAACTCCTGGCTGTGGGCAGAGTTAGCCTGCAATACTGCATTCTAACCACTGCACCACCATATATGTAGTAGAAAGAATTAGTTGCTTTTGATGGTGGCATATAACACATTGTATGTGTTGTAGTCAACAAATGTTACATTTGTCCTAATATTAATATTCTTTGAAGAATAATTTTGAAGTTGTTAATTTTTGACTTTCTCAACTTTTATTCACATACATATGTTTTGTTTGGATATTTATTAAAAAGGATTGTATGATTTCTATAAGAAAGTAGGGTCTCCTATAAGTTGGTAGTTGTTGTTCTTCAGATCATGAGTATTGGTATCTCATATTGTTGAGATTTTGGTGACTCACCATAAATCATTTTGAAAGTGACAAAGAATATGTCACTTTAACAATATTATACCTTTTATCATACATGTTTTAATTTGTTCTGTTGCTGTATAATATCTAAGTAAGAGTTCATATATATATGCCCTAACACTGGTCTGGATTGTGTATGAGCATTACAAATTGTGACATTTTTCTTAATGTCCCTCCCAATTTTTAAGATCAGATTTTGTAGGTACATCAACTATTAATTGTATAATTTCAGTAATTGTCCTTATCTACTTACTAATATCTCTTTTGAAATTGTACCTTTGTTTTAAATAAATACATATATAAATAAAAGAAAAAATAACTTTGGAAAATTGCAGCTTTTATCTATTTTATTCTAACTTCTTTATTGATTGTTGTGTACTGCCCATAGTCATTGGATGTCTGATGGCATACAAGCTTATTACATCATCATCATCATCATCATATGAAAATCACAACTTCGTTTCCAAATATTACCCACAAGCTAGAAATAAGGAGAAATTTCCTGATATTTAGAGCAATTAATCAGTGGAATAAATTGCCTTCAGAAACTGTGGGTGCTCCATCACTGGGGGGTTTTAAGAAGAGGTTGGACAACCATTTATCTGAAGCGGTATAGGATCTCCTGCTTGAACAGGGGAACAGAAGACCTTCAAGGTTCCTTCCAACTCTGTTATTCTATTATAATATTGAACTAGCTGCCTTTAATTTACCCTCAGATTGTTACAATCATGAAATTGCTCAAGGAAGAAGTGTTTTTCCACACACTGAGGCCATCTCAATGCTACACCTGAAATGTGTATCCTTTCAATATACTATATTTTTTAATTTTTGTGAGGAAAATTATGAGGTCCAAGGCCTCTGAGTGTGCCGGAACCCTAGCATTTTAAAACAAAATTTGCTCATAGAATTTGCCAGTGTTGCTATAAAACAACAGCTTGTGTATGCTACATAATTTCCTCTTGCTGTTAGCACCAAGAGATGTAACAGAAGATTAATGCTAGCTTTCCTTGTAATATCTGAAGCTGCCTAAAGCCAATGGTTTCTACAACAATATACCAAAAATAGTTTTATAAAAGGAATGGAAACTATTTTGTATCATTTTTGGAAGGATATGGAATTGATCCTTCAATGAAGATTACAAAATAATACAAAAATGTATGCTGTTATTATATGGTTAAATAGTAGAATGAAAGCCATTTTGGTGGCATAGTAAAGGCACCAGTCAAGGAACCAAGAGCCCTTAGGCACAAAGTGAGCTGGGTGACTTTGGATCAGTTTCTCTCTCTCAACCATAGGAAGAAGGAAGCAATAACAAACCACTTCTAAAAAACTTTGCCAAGAAAACTGCAGGGACTAGTCCCAGCAGTCACAATGAGTCAACACTGGACTAGAAGGTACACAGACCCCTCCCCTCCCCTGCACCTCTAGTAGAATAACACTGAGTTTATTCATTGCCATCTGTTAAATTTCTGTTTATAAATGTTAAACCTATTTTAAAATGGGCTGAAAGCAAAGGACATTCTGGACCATACAGAAGTATTTTGGATTAAAGAGGCACCTTTTTGTTGGTGCTGTTTGCCTTTGAACATTTTTGCTCAATTCCCGGTGCTTGTCATTTTATGGCAGGATAACAGATGATACAAGACTGAGAGCTTGTATAATTCAGTGGCTCTGATATTTCAGGA
>NW_015386778.1:191136-192523 GCF_001527695.2 Protobothrops mucrosquamatus | reverse complement strand
GCAGAATTGGTTGGGGGTTGGTGTTTATTTACCCAACAGGAGACCAGCGGCTGTTGGTCTCCAAGCCTCTCAAGCCTAACGGAGCGTGCGGCTGCAGCTCCGCAGGCTGACCGATCGTAAAAAACAGGCCCGGGGGGGGGACCTTCCCTCTTCGTATTGCCGGTAGAAGGCCAACGGAGGTTATTTACAGGCAAACAGGCCCGTGGAGCTCGCGGCTGCGGCTCCGTCGATTTGGGCGTCTATCTAGCCGGGGAGGGGAGGAAGAGCCCCCGGATCACCTCTAGGATCGTTTCTCGGCGTTTGGGAGGCTGCGGCTGCAGTCTTCGGGGCCTGTTTTCGTTCGTTCCTTTCGATCGCGGAGGTGCGCGCGCGCGTGCGTTCGGCCTCCCTTCTTCTGCAATCGACGTTTTTTCGGCCAGTTTGGAAGGCAGAGGGTTAGTATTTATTGCTCCGATTCCTCGCTTCCTTTATCTGTCGTGTGGGAGACTCCAGGTAGTGTGGAGTAATTTCCCTAGCCCTACTAGAGACAGAGGTATCCTTGGGGCCTCGTGGGGCTTGGATCGCCCGCGGCGGCCATTTTGAAACCGCAGTTTTACCAGCTACACCCAAATTACTTATTTGGCGAATGGAATTGTTCTAATTAGAGTTTTTTTGCACAATTCCTAATTGGAAAACAGCTTTTCCCTTCTGCGCAAGGGTGGTAATACTGGGGTTCCACCTCTCTGTAGTAAGCTAGACCGCCATTTTAGTAAGGCCACCATTTTAGTAGGGCCGCCATTTTGCGCTCTTTCATTTCCAAATATAAAGTCAGATCCCTTCCTCTATTCTCATTTCAAACACTTTTGGTTGCTTTTGTCTCATTGAACTCAAAGTTGGTGCTTCCTGGTCCTTCATTTACAATTGATTAATTGGCACAAATTAATTGGCACTGTACTGGGATTCCAGACTCCCCATAAGCGTGTCTGTTCTTATCCACAGTATTTTCAGTACGAATTCCAGGCTCCCCTTATAGAGTGTCTGTCCTTATTCGTACTTAGTTTCTCCCTTGGATTCCAGGTGCCCCCAGCAGCGTACCTGTCCTTATCCAACTGGGATTATACCTGGGTTCCAGGCGTCCCTGCAGTCCGTCTGTCCTTACCCAGTGTTTGGCATTTTCCTGACAACGGAAGCCCCCTATTGTGTTTCAAAGTTGTAGGAAAATGGAGGAAACTTCTCTTTCCTCAATGAGTGCCCCGCCTTCCTCATCAGGTACTCCTGGTCCGGAGGGCACTGGTAAAGCGACCCATAAGACCCGCTCTACCGCCAAAACATCTAAACAGGTTGATAAACATGCTACCAGGAGGCACCAAGCCTTGGAAAAGGAGTTCTCCAAAGCACAGAAGAGAGC
>NW_015386778.1:181722-187033 GCF_001527695.2 Protobothrops mucrosquamatus | reverse complement strand
AGTGATCTCCAAACATATGTTTTTGGGGAATCATGAATTTAACCCTGGATTTAAACATAAATATACAAGTAATACCTTGTACTTTTTAATAATGGACATTATATTTGAAAATGTTATTAACTGAGAATTTACCTTATTTGCTGAATGATGTAATTATGCAAATAACACAATTTAACAAATGTAATTTAACTGACTCATGGAGATGCATCGAACTTGTCAGTTATTTCAAAGAAGATATACAGATGGAAATTTGATTTGTTACATATCAAATTTGTTAAGCAGGGCTCTGTTAAATCAAAATTGTACTTGTATTTGTATTTTTAAAAAATGGTTACTAGTAAATAGCCTCCATGTTTAGAAATATTAGTTCCAACATATGTGGCAGAAACTAGGACTGCAGCATTTGTGCTACTTCTAAAACTGCTGTTCCACAGTGTGAAATAGTTCTTCATAGTTTGGTCCTGTGCGTTACACATCAGCTTTCCTGATGTAAATCCTGCCCAGACCACTGAACTATCTATGCAGCCAGCAAACACTATGCGTCCCACCAGTTGGTAATCCCCCCTGCCTGACAGCTCATCTACTGTATCTATCCTCTCCAGTTTGCTTTACCTTTCTGCTTGCTAGCTGCTAATCGATCCTAAATTGTCCTCTTCTGGCACAGTCCTTTGATGGAAGAGCTCTTCAAGTTGCTGTAAAGAGGAGCAAGAGGTACAGCAAACTGCTAGTAGTAATGAAAAGTGTATCAGTGAAGAAAAGAAACTGTTGTCATTTGTAATGTCTACATAATTTATAGTGCCATAGTTCTGTTTGTGAAACTAATAGTAAAGTAGTTTTTGAGGAGATCCAATGCTCTACTGTTTCCCCTGCACCAGTAAGGTCTTGTTTCCAGCTGCTGAAAGATACGTGTATAGGGCAGGGAGTGAGGATGCATACATCCTATATTTTTGTCCCAAATATGTACAGAATGGTCTATATGTGAAATGTGCTTTTCTGAAAAGGAAAGAGGGACTGTTGGCACATATGTAAGAGGGTGTGCATGTGAGTACGCCCGTGCACATGCACACACATACATATATATTCGTGTAAAGTTATATAATTTTGTGTTTTTTTTTTAAAAAAAACCTACACAATATTCTAAATAAATAAGATTTTTGTACTTAGTCATCATCCTCTGTGTTCCCATACTGCAAAAGGAGATGATTAGGAGTGATACTTGTTTTTTCTTCAATTTTCTATGCCATGAAACAATGCTGTTTTGTAATCCTGTTGAACTGGTGCTTGTATATAAGGAGAGCAACATGAAAGAGAGTGGCATGAAGGGCAGCTTGGAAAAGGCATGCTAAACCTATTATCACCTAGGTTTCCAGCTTTTCAAATTAATATTGCAAGGATGTGCACACTTTCACAAATAACTATCATGGCAAGTGTGAGCTCATTTGCTCAAGAGTAAGTGCAAGACAGGAGAGAAATCACAGTCCCTCTTGATCTGTAGGTCATGGTTCCTCAACCCTGATATAGACTTTTTCCATGATGATTTGTCCCTAACCTTTAGCTCTTCCAATAGCACTCCCATTTCCATTGTAACTTGTTGCTGGTCATCCTCTTCTCTTTGCTTCTACCTCCCCCATTGTGAGAGTCTTCTCCAGAGAACTGAGTCTTCACATGTTTCTAAAGTAGAATAATTTGAGCCTGTTCATTTGTACCTCAGGTGAGAACTTTGCATCGATTTCTTTCTTGGCATTCATGATATTCTCAAGAATTTTTTCCACCAAATTTCAAAAGCGTCAATATTCTTTCTATCGTGTTTCTTCAGTCCAAGGTATCCCTTAAGTATCACTTAACCTGAAATAATAATCCTATCTACCTGGGAGCAAATGGAATTGTAAGATTTCCGAGTGGAAATTTTAAAAAGTTGTGTTTAATTCACTCAGTCCAACTTAGCACATAGTGATTCTGAGAGGATGAAATAGGGAGATCAGAAAACCAGGGACATCATCACAGAACGACGAGGGATAAACGGTTAAAAATGAACAATTGTGGCAAAGTAAGCCCATCTGTAATTTGTGGGCTTTGATTGTAGTTGGAATATATAAATATAGCTGTGGAGTTTGGGCTCTAACTTAATGGACGTTGATGGCATTCCTAGAGTACAGAGTGAAAGAGCTGCTTTACATATAATTTGGAAGCATCTCTGGTTGGAACTGTCCGTTAGAATGGTTGTGGTTGGAAAGACCGTAAAAATTGCAACATGCGTTAAAGGTTAAGATGTGAAAGGGTCTTTTCAACTGAAGTTGCAACTGTTCTTTCTCCTGAGTAAAAATTGTTGCCCAAAATAATAGAATTCTACTTTTACAAGAAGCAGACCTAGACGATTTCTCATTCTTTCTTCCTCTCTCCTCATCTCTGACAATGCAGAGTTTTTGAAATTGCAGAAACAGGTATAATTAGCATAGTATTGCAAAGATGTCTTAACTTTCAATTTGTTTTCTCAGCAGTATAATTTTGTTTTGTGGGAGTAGGTGACCTGTAAGGTCTGTAATGCATAATTATTGTTTGCTGGCCTTTAATTTTACTTAGTGGACTTACCCCAAGTTAGTTGTTACAAAGCTGACACTTTCTCATAGAATGTGCAACTAAATCTTTTACTTGATGCCTGAATCAAATAAAACGTAGATGTATGAAAATGAATGTCAACAATATGACATATTGGATGTTTCTAAACTGCTCTTAAAGGTATATAATTTAATATATATATTGTTATAATTAATTAGAAATTCCCAAGTGGAGGGGGGGGAATACATTTCAGTATGTTTAATTTATGGCCTAGGAACAGAGAAAACTAGTTCAGCGACCACAGAATGGTGATTTGTGAAATTTAGTATTATCTGTGCTTTCCTTCCCAAGCTGTCAGATTTTGGGGTACTTTGGACTTGCTTGCTGGAAATTCTTGGTATTATAGTCTCAATAGACCCTATGAACACCTGACTGGGAAAGACTGCTCTGGACACTGATATTACCAAATATAATTTGCTTTGTTGCATGGAAGATGCATTTACAGGGCTGTTGGTTATTTTCCTTCAGGATTGCCCTTGAGTTATGGGGAGAATGTGTTTGTCCAGCAACAACTATGAGAGATGCTGAATACTGCCAAAACACTCCTTTGCTACTATTGCAAATCTGTGTAATATGCTTTACATGCAGGTCAGAGTTGCCTTAAGCTATTGCTTAGGATTGGCACGTCTTAATGGGTGGTAATGTGCAATGTATGACATAATTTGTTTATGTATTTGTTCCCAATACTTCAGCGGTTGAGTGGTGTCTGTGAAAGTATTTATCTAGTGTGTTCTCCTCCTCCAAGTATGTAAGAATAAAATTCTCTTCTACCATTGAAAGCTGCCACTTGGAAATATTTATTTATTTATGGATGCTCCCACTGAAATAGAGTCATAGAGGCATTAGAGGTCATTTAGTTCATTGGAAGAATTCATTGCAAGCATCTGTTTAGATGAAAGCATTTGTGTGATAACTGAGGATTTGCTCTCTGCAGCAAAATTAAGCTGATACAGGCAGCTAATCACTTGCATGATTTGGATAATAGGGCCCAGTTCCTATTGTAATGTGACTGCTTCTTAAGGCCTGGCAGCATGCTGTATACATCTGTAGGAAAGAGTCCAGATTGTTCTCCATGCAGCAAAAGAAGTGTAATAGCTCTGTAATAGTATGTGGGAATGACCTTGGGAGACAGGAAGAAGAGCTGCAATCTAGACAAGTCTGATGAACAAAATCTTGAGTCCAAAAGAAGAGGGGTGGAAGAAGGGACTCTCCCTTATTTTCAGGAGAGGAAAAATAAGGCAAAGGGAGAAATAATTTTGCAACTTGCAAGACTGATGTCAGCCCTCTGAGGTAGTCCAGACAAGAGGCACCAACCAGGAGTACTAATTCTACTTTTATTGGAAGATTACACTAACAGAATCATGCTGCGGCTCTTCCTCCTGTCTCCCAAGGTCATTCCCACATAGCATCATAGGCCACATAAAGAACACTTATGGCTTAGATGTAGAGATCAAGTGAGGAAGAATGTCTACAAATGGCCTCCTTCATTAGGGCCCCTTTGCAGATTTAACAATATGCAGATTTAACCCCTGACAATTGATCTTAGGGCCTTTCTCCATTTTTACCTCACCATGGCACAAAAAAACATTTGCGGCATCTCTTTGCTTCTCTGTGTTGTTGCCTTTATTTTGCCCCAAACCCATGGCTGAGTCAGGCTTAGATCATCCTTAGCTGCATTGGTGTAAAAGGAATCTTTTTTTTTACCCTTATTGGGTAAAAAAGTATGTACAACTTGTTAGGCTTTGTGACCTTCTTTATTGGAGGGAAGTCAGGTGATTGGATGATGGGGATCAAAGGCAATAGGGTCAGATAGGAATTAGCAAATTCACAGATGTTGTGGAGCAGTAGTTTTCAAACTTGGCAACTTTAAGATGTATGGACTTCAACTCCTAGAATTCCCAGCTACGGTCCTGGAAGTTGAAAGACTACACAGTTGCTCTGTTCAAAAAAACTGTTGTAGAAGATTTCAACTCAGCAATAGGGAAAGACCTTTAGAAAAGTTTCAATTTCTTTAATTCTAGAAGTTTCGGCTGCATCAGCAGTTGAATGTAAGTAATCCTTTTACTAGATCAGGAATGACCAACATAGAAAAAAAATTTAGTCAAGAAACAAGTATCTACTGCTGGGAGTAATCTGAAAGTCACGCTAGTGGTTCTTGTAATGAAAACGTTATACTCAGAGAAATCATATTGACATGATTTTCAGTTAGGAAGGAAAGAGTAAACGAGACACCGGGCATAATGCCAAGAGGTTTGTGAAACACTTGTGCAAAATTAGAATTGGGAAAGGAATGCAAGAATTACACAATAGAGATTAAGAGAGACATGCTTATTAGAGATCAAGCTGAAGAAGCTAAATTTCTATTGCACAAGGAGAGTTTTGCTCAAAAGCTACAGCTTGTTCCCAGTCATGTTGGGCTAACTAGAAACTCTATTACAGTATCTCGGGTAGGTAGGGAATTGTTCCAGGTAGTTCATTGTGAAAGAATGCTGCTTTTCATTAATTTAGGTTGAAGCTCTGCCATTTCTTGCTTGTGGGAGCTAAAACATCATGCTGAGCTTCATTAGAGGGAAGCTGGAAAAAAGCTAAAATAGAATGCATTAACTGATAAAATACTTAGTGAATTCTTCATGCTTTTTGGTATGTCCGATTAACAAAGCTGTATATCACTCAGTCCTTGGCCCTCTGTTTAATG
>NW_015386778.1:171792-181283 GCF_001527695.2 Protobothrops mucrosquamatus | reverse complement strand
TCATTAATTTAGGTTGAAGCTCTGCCATTTCTTGCTTGTGGGAGCTAAAACATCATGCTGAGCTTCATTAGAGGGAAGCTGGAAAAAAGCTAAAATAGAATGCATTAACTGATAAAATACTTAGTGAATTCTTCATGCTTTTTGGTATGTCCGATTAACAAAGCTGTATATCACTCAGTCCTTGGCCCTCTGTTTAATGAATCTTTTGATTCATTAAAAATGCAAGTTTATATAATATGACAGAATTGTGCAACATTATAAATGAATGTGATCATTGAGAAAAACTCTTCTGTTATGTGGGTAAATAGATGGTTGGGGATAAGAAAAAAAACTTGTTGAGCCAACTAGAATAGTGAGGATAAGAGAAAAATATAAGAGTGATAGTTCAAAAATGTATTCAGAGTGAGCAAGGAACATTTTAGAATAAAAGTAGAATAAACAGAAGTATTTTGATAAAATTAACATTGTTTTGGAAATGGGTGAAAAGGGCTATACAAGGAGTCATTGGCAGGAGAAATGGAATTAAAAATAAAATTGAATTGAAGTAATATAATACTGAAGTGAGGGAATGCTGATATATACTGTATATTTTAAAAGATTTATAAGGAATGATAGTGACATGTCCAAAGTGGAATTGAAACAAATGCTATAAAATGTTAGTCTCCAAAGAAAAAAATGATAAAAAGAAAGTCTTGAATGCTGTGAAAATGTTGAAAAATAATAAAACTGTAAGCTTAAAGGGTATATATAAATGTTAAAATAAGGATGCTGTATGTTTATGAAGTACCTCTACAACTTATATAATGTGTGTGTATGTATGAATTGTATGTCTGTGCCTAATAGAATATTTATTGTAGGGAAAAATAGTTATATTTGATAGGGAGAATGGAATGAATGATGAGAAGCTTCACATAAAGGGTTGTAATTTAGAGCAAGTAGATTATTAATTTATGGTTTTACTAAATAGGTGAAAATCATGAAGATATTTTAAGATACCTTAAGATACCAAATGAAGAGTGTTCTTCTGCTCAATTTGTTAAAATGAAATGTGAGTTGAGTATTTTATTTTTTATTTTCTGTTATATTTACAAATAACTCAAGGCAGCAAACATATCAACACACTTTCATCCTATTTCCCCACAGTAACAACCCAGTGGGGTGTGTGGGGCTGAGAGAGAGAGAGAGAGAGAGAGAGAGACTGACCCAAAATCACCCAGCTAGCTTTCATGGCTAAGGTGGGACTTGAACTCATGTTCTCCTGCATTCTAGCCTGGTGCCTTAACCACAACACCAAACTGGCTCAGGAGTATGTCAGAAGAAACGTAACATTGAACTTAATGCAATGAGAATGGGTTATTCAAGAAAAGATAGGGTCAAGAATGAATAGATGAATTGAATACAAAAGTGAGTAACCAGTACAAAAATTTGCTGAGAGAACTTGATCATAAAAAGATCCTAAAGAACTATTGAATTGCAAAATAAATATACAAAGATATATTGGATGGATAAAAAAGTGGAAAATTAATAAAATGTTGGTTGGATGAAGTTGATGAGTTCCCCAAAGAGAGAGGCAAGAATTTTAAAAAGAATGTATGGGCCAGGGTATGGACATAGTGAAAGAAATGATGATTTGCAGGGGGCTTGGCATCTGGTTCCCAAAAGGAAGCTTGCTCCAACCAGAGTCAGCTCTATCTGTTAGGTCATTTAGAAAGAAACTGCTCCCGTTGCCTCATTTTTGAAAGGTAACAGAAACAAAGGCCAGGAGGGGTGTTGTTGTTTTATATCAGTCATGGTTTTGGGGAACATTCTCTCAATGGGAACCAGGCCTCCTCCCTGATTGCATTCTGGAAGATACTAAAAACAGAACTGTTTTGGAAGGCATTGTAATGAGACTGGACCATTTCTGTTTTGTGTTTTTAATAGTTTTTTCTGGAGCTGTTATGTTATTGTTTTGATTTTATGCTGAATTTATTTTATTTTCTGTATTAACTGTATTAATACAGAATTAATTAATAATGCAATACTGTATTAACTGCCAAGATACATTTATATGTTGATTGCAGCAATATATAAATATAATAAATGTATTGGTGTAAATATGCTTTAGCTATGTTTCCTTTTGTTATATCATACTTATAATTTCTTTGGCTAATTTCTGTTGTCTAATCTTTTTTTGTTATTTGAATAATTTTCCAAAATTATTGGAAAAGTATTATGAATTTTGTACTGCGTGTATAAAAAACTATAGCTCTGATTGTCTTGCTAGTAGTTGCAAGCGTTAAGATTCCAAAGCGGGATGTTTTGGGCATACTGTGAGGATAATACTTGGCCTTCAATACACTGTGCCTCTCTATTCTTACTTTATGTATTCATTTTTTATGGAAGACCCATGAGTGTTTAGCACTAGAAGATAACAGCATAATGTAAACTCAATTCCATTGAATTAAATGGGGCTTGTGTTTAAGTTAAGGCATGATATCATGATTCCCTAAAATGATAAATGAATGGGTGCAATCCCTACTTCGAATAAAACAAATATTTCAATCTGGCAGAAGTTATACATAATGTTTAATCTATATATCCAAGATGGAACTTTGCAATTTTGTAAAATAAAGTGGATAAAAACACTGCAGCCCATTAGTGCATACTATACATTTTTATAGTCATTCCATAGTTGATGGAATATTTCTACACATTATGGTGGAAGAGATGGTGGAGGTATATGAATTCTGTACCATGTATTTGTGAGCAATGTCAATGGAGTGCCACTATCCAATAATACTTTTTCCACATGATCAATAGGTGTCTGCGGTTACCCTCTGTAAAAATGAACATTATGTCCATTTCAGTTGCCTTACAAACCTAGTCCACAAAATACATCATAGAGTACTTTACTGAAACCAAGTAACAGAACCTTCTTGAACATTTTTGACATAGCAGTGGATTTGAATGGATCAAGTTCTATATTGGGTGAAACAATTAGACATTTCAATGCTAAAATGTTTATTTCAAAACAACATTCTACAAGATGAATAAAATATTGGTGGTGGTCCATAGAACCCAAATGCTTTCTGCTAAGAATAGGAAGCAGGGAGAAAACCAATTCATAAGGATTTTAATATTCAAAAATCCCTTCCATGCCTGAGGCAAATGTTTTCAAAAAGTGTTGGCCATCCTCTTAAACTGATCAGCTTGAGAACCACAGGACAAAGAATACAACATTACAGCCAAACAGTCTAATTACAAGACTACTTTGTTTTAAAATGACCTCATTAATGGATTACATGAGGAGTGGGAGCAATCTGGGTGGAATGTCTGGGGACAGACCCTTCTCATCTGGAGGGCAAGGAGGAAGGAAGAGGAAGGAGGAGGAGGATGAAAGTGGATGGAATCATGTGGGACATACTTCCCCCCCTGACATTTTATATCATCTTCCTTTGTTTTCTAACTACGATAATGTTGTTCTAGGGCTTAAAGTTTCAGCTTTCTTGTCTTCCCATCTGAAAAAATGGCAGGAAATCTTTCAGCCAGTTTCAGTGATTGTGATTGAAGAAGATATCCAGCTTTGCAAAAAAAATAAGTCCATATGTTGTGTGAACTGCTAGAGGCCCAGATTGTCTATCTCTGATTAACATGCTGGAATATTTATTGATTTGCTACATTGGTTTATATTCTGTTCAGCTCCCAAGTCTCTGGAATTGGTCATTTTAAGTTATGACTACCCAAAAATCCATTGTAGTTTCTGTGGTGTAAATTAATTGAAAGTACCCTTGTGTTTATATTGCTCCGCCTTTGCGGCTCAAAAGCCTTCAAGTTTAATTCACTTTGCTCTGGAGCCAGGCTGCTTGATGTTGAAATTTTCAAGTTAATTTCATAACTTGCTTTGATTAATATAAATGTGTTCTTGAAATATCTGTTTTGTGCATGTACATTCCTGTTGGAAAGAGAGCTTTCAAAACTCGAGAGTACTATGTAAATCGAATGCATGTAGCCATGTGGGGAAGTGCATAGGAAAAAAGCTTCAGCACCAAATAGTACTGGATTTTCAAAACTATTTTCCCTCTTATATTTCCTTCTTATATTTGACAGTGTCAGCTGCTGGCATATTTGTTACAAAACCTTTAGAGGAAAAGGCAAGAAGCTGCAATTGATTAAATGTCTCTTAAATACATCTTAGAATATTATTTTTGTGATGGACAAATATATTGCAATAGATGTGCAAGTTAGAGATTTTGTTTTGTTCTTTTGCGTGTGAGAATCATGTTAGGCAGTGTCATGAATTTATATATATATATATATATATATATATATATATATATATATATATATATACACGTATATATACATATATACAAATATACAAATATATGAAAATGTAAAGTAATCCCTGTGGATTTTTGTAGGGGGCATTGCTCAGTTCCATTTCAAGGCCATTGAGTCAGTACTGTCCGAAGACATTTCCATAGTCATATGGCCAGCATGACGTCATGGAGTGCTGTTAGCTTCCCAACAAAGTGGTACCTATCTATCTCTTTGCATTTGTATGCTTTCGAACTGCTAGTTTGGCAGGAGCTGGGGTGAGGACGGGAGCTCACCCCATCACGTGGAGCTTGGGTTGCGAACTTGGGCTATCAACTTTCAGCTGGCAAACTCAGCATTTTAACCACTGAGCCACCGCACCACCCATATGTATCATCACTTACAAAGATAAAAATATAACTAGCTTGAGTAAAATCAACAGCATTTTTAAGCACCTGTCATATAAAATGCTAACAAATTGAACTTACAAAATACTACAAAAATAAAATTGAATCAGGTAGAGTATCAAAAGGAATCTTGAGCAGAAATCTGTGTATTTTCTGATCAATAGGGGGTTGCTGAGTGGATCTCCTTGGTAAATCCCTGATGGGAAGATAAATCACATTACTAATTAGAAACAATCATGCCTACATTTTTCACATTCGCTAGCGCACTAGTACAAATCCATTTTTATTTCATTATTAATATCAAGTCAGTTTGTTTTCTACATTTTCCTGCTAGAGATTCCTACCATCTCTGTCAGGACCAATCCAGCATGGTTTAGAGCAGTGTTTCTCAACCTTGACAATTTTAAGGCATGTGGACTTCAACTTCCAGAATTCCACAGCCACATGCCTTAAAATTGTCAAGGTTGAGAAACACTGGTTTAGAGTAAGGGATTTCTTGCTTGCTTGCTTACATAACTTACAGAAGTGCATACCTCTGCTGTAGCTATTACATTTTCTATATGTCAGACTTTGATCTCCTAAACATGTTAGGGCTGTGATCACTTTGCAGATGATTCAGAATAAATGGTTTGGACCTCACATGAACAGAAACCCTCTCTATTAATTAAAGCACCCTCTCTTTATTAAGACCTCCGAGCAAGCCTGAAAAAAGTAGTGGCTGCTTTAAATAATCAGGTTTTGTTTGTCCAGAATTGAGTGTTGGATAACAAACCTCAGATTAACATGAATGTTAATACATCTGGTTTTTGTTAAAACTGAAAGCACTTTTTAAAATCTCCTCAAGAGAATATATAGCAGAGTAGTGGCCTTCATAATAAATTTCCAGCTTGCACCTCAGAGCTGGTATTAGAATACATCTTGAATCCATGAAATTCCTTTAGTTGGTCATCATTTCCTTTCTCACTAAGTGTAGGTGGATGTCATAGGGTTGACTTCACAGGCTGTCGTAGGCTATTTGTAGTTTCCACTGATTTTCTTAAGGATGAAATCGTTTTATCTGTGCCAACACCAAGAGTTGCACTTCTGACCTTCATAAGTGTGTTTCTTCTAGTTATCCAGTCCAAAGTGAACTGATACTAGAGGTTCTGGCAAAAGTTCAGGGAGATTGAAGAGTGAGGTGGAAAGAGGAAAATTAGTCTTTGCAGCACTGCACGAAAAGGCACTTTTTAGACGCAGTGTGCAAATGCTGAATAATCCACATTTTTTTTAAATAAAAATGAACAATATTTACATTCTCAGGAAATATAAACTGTGACATATGTAACGTTACAGAAAGAATCAATATAGGAACTGTGGTGGAATCAAATGTCCTCTGAAAATTTATTATATCACTCTAAACCTTTTAGAAAGAACATGTTAAAATGTTTATTTGCTGCTTTGATCCCTTTATTATTATGTTATTAAGATGTGAGAATGAAAGTCAAGTAACACTAAGATATACTCAGTGCATTTTCAAATATTGGATCTAAAAGACAATTTTATTAGCATGACTGGGTTAAATAAACTATAAAGACCTTACAAACAGCAAGCAGTTTTCCATAAGTGTTTTGGGAATGCCTTTCCAGTTAAATTGAGAGCATTATGAATGCATATGATAGAAGAAGGTTATCAAGTTATGATGTAAGTATCTCCACATGTTGGGATTCATGGGTACATTTAGAGTTTAGTGGACTTAACAAGGTGCCAGTTTATCAGTGCCCCTTTCACTCATTTGCCTCCTCCTTTTCCCAGCTTTTTTTCTGGGCATGCATACACATTTTTTTAAAAAGCCATTGGGCTGCACTTTTCATCTTTTTATTTCTAAAATAGCTTATAGTACCCATTTGGATTTAGAGCTATTTTTGGAAATGAAGAAGTTGCTAGAGGCTGATGTTTTCCATTCCAAAAAGTCAGTTTCCTTTAAAAAAAAACAATGTAAACATTCAGCTGAGGCAGAAAGCATGGCAAGCAAGTATTCCGGTGTCTAACATATTAATGGCACATGAGGATATTATGTTGGTAATCCTAGTGGTAACCCCACGTTTGTTAAATATATGTTCAGCAGTGCTTAATGAGCTGATTCATTAATAAGTATGTAGAACTGTAGGCTTGAAAATGCTTGTGTATTTTATAGCAGTGTATCATTTATGAGATGAGGGATATATTTATATGTCTATGTTGCATACAGACTTATGAACTTTTAATAAAAGCAATTACAAATAGACTTTTTGATTATGGATCTTAAAATGCAGTCCTATGCCTTTGGCCTACAAGAAAGCCCATGTTTCCCTGAATAACAATATTTTGCTATCTTAAATTCCCTGTTTTGGGGACACTATGTGTTTGAAAAATGTTTTTGGGGGGCATAAGTCTCAGCAAAATCTGAAAAGTGATGTGCTCACTTCATTATCAGCATTTCTCATTTGCTAAAGTGAATGGTGCATAGCTAGAAATCGAGAGAGTGCTGTAATGTGGAAATGAAACTTAGAGGTGCTAAATGCCACTGCCCGACTTGTGTTAATATTTCTTCTGCCATAAATAGAGGAAGTGGTGATTCATGTTTAGCTCTTGATCTGGAGCCATGGAAGAACTTAGTATCTCTGGAACTAATGAGGCTCACTTGAGGTCATGAGTGTATTGCACAATCTGTCTGGCAAGTCAAAATCCAATCCTACTTCGCAGCTAGAATGAAGGTCAGAAATTTGAAACGTTGAAGAATCAGGCATTGGTGGCATTCTCTTAATTTTAAAAAATCTTTTACAGTTAAGATTTAAATATATAGTTGCCTTTCAGTTCATGTCTATGTGTTATGTAGAACATCATGCTCAATGCAGATTTATCAGCCTATCAGGAGCTTAATGCAACTTTTTTTTTTGTTTCTTAATAGTGTTATAAAAATGGAAATGGAAGAGAGTTGAGCTGATGCACAAATTGTAACCCTTTAGGACAAATATAGAACACCAGCTATGTATGGTGGCCTGCCAGGTGTTTGACAGTCCCTTTTTTCAGTTGCAGGCTGGCAGCAAAACTCTTGATTTATCAGTCGGCAATCAGCCTAGAGTCCTGCTGATCTCTGTCTAAAGTGAACTCAGCTGCAAATTGTCAAGAGCAAATATGATACTGTGTTGGGAAATTGCAGGTTGAAATCAATGCTTGGCTACAAAATTATTTGGATGGCATTCTGTACTGCACACTGCCTTTTAAACTAATTTGAAATGTTGATCTTGCCTAATTTTGGAAGTAGTCATCTAAATGTGAAATAGAAAATTAAAACCACAGTATGTTATAGGTAAAACAGTTCTCTTTATTCTGTGGATAAGACAGTTTTGTGTCACTTCACTTTCCTTTACTTAGTTTTCAACACTTCCTTATTTCAATCTTTCTGTTCTAGAAAGAATTCCTTTTTCCTACAGGTAGTCTTCAACTTACAATCACAATTGGAACCAGAATTCTGTTGTTAAGTAAGATGGCTGTTAAGTGAGCTGTGCCTGATTTTACAATTTTTTTCATAATGTTAAAGGGATCATATGGTGGTTCAGCAAATTAGTTTCCGCCATTGTGACTTTGCTTACTGGAAGCTAGCTGGAAGATGATCCCATGAGCCCGGGATGCTGCAACCATCATAAAAACATGCAGTTGCCTAGTGCCTGATTTTTGATTATGTGACCATGGGGATGCTGCAGTGGCTGTGTGAGGACAGGTTTTAAGTAATTTTTTTCAGTGCTGTTGTAAATTGGAACAATCACTAAAAGAATAGTTGTAAGTCAAGGTACCTATACTTTTTCTTTATATTGCTAAGGAATAGAATAGAGTAGAGTAGAGTAGAGTAGAGTAGAGTAGAGTAGAGTAGAGTAGAGTAGAGTAGAGTAGAGTAGAGTAGAGTAGAATAGAATAGAATAGAATAATAACTTTATTGTCACTTTGAATGTATACTAATCGGCATACATTAAAATGAAATTTCGTTGCGTTCAGCTCTCAAAGGGTCACCATCTCCAATATACACTACATAAATATGACAATAAATAAATAAATAAATACAGAATTATGCATATACCCACATATATTATATGATACAGAGAAACAACAGTCTAGTTCGGGTTATCAACTTGTGTTGTTTTTATAAAAATCATCTTATTAGTTCACCATATATCCTATTTTCATAATTCTTATTTAAGCTTAATTTCCCCTTAATATTCAAACAATTCTTATCAGTCATAATTTTCTCAATATTATTCATCTAAATATCCAGATTTTCCATTTAGATACACCATCCCAATGTTTTCATATTTCATGCATTATAAAAATACTATACTGCTTATCTGTCTTATGACATCTACGCATAACATCTTTTCTGATCAGTTTATATTTCACTTATATTTGTAAAAGTTAATTTGTTAAATCATTATATATCCTATTTTCAAAGTTCTTATTTAAGCTTAATTTCCCCTCAGTATTTCAGTCATTCCTTAATCCTAATTCTCTTCAACTTAATTTACCTTTAAATTTCAAACTTTTCATGCACATACATCATCCCAATATTTTTACATTTTATATATGATAAAAAATATTATATTACTTATATCTCTTATTGTAAGGCCCCTTTATATCCAAAGGTATCTGTTCTTTTAACCGTATTCAAACAAGTGTTTGCTCATGTAATACTCCATCTGGTAGGGTGAGTCAAATCTCTTGAATCTGTCTGTGGCCTTCTTCTTTTGCCAAGTAGCTTTCCAAGTTGATATATTC
>NW_015386778.1:167734-169529 GCF_001527695.2 Protobothrops mucrosquamatus | reverse complement strand
TCGCACCCACGGTGGAAATTCCCTCTGGATACCGGAGGCCCCCATTGAGCCCCCGCGCTATCAGAGGATGGAGAGTATGGATTCCCTCGAGAAGGAGGTCGTGTCACCTTCTCTGGCCGTCGTGAGCTCTATGCCAACTCATTTGGAGGGATCCGAAAAACCTGCACAGAATTCTAAGGTAAAAGCTACTAAGAAGTCAATAAAGAGTGCAGGTAGGCACGCCACCAGGAGACACCAAGCCCTGGAAAGAGAGTGTTCTAGGGCACAAAAAATAGCCCGTCTGGACACTTCTCATATGGGGGGGCGGGGGCAGGAGTCTCTAGTTCCAGCTACTCTATCGCCTCAACGTATCCACTGTGGCTGGGCTTCGCCAGACCGAACAGCCTTCTTTCCCATCAGAGGAGCGATTGTCCATGTTGATAGCTCAAGCTGTGGACCGCGCTTTAAACGCTAGAGCAGTTCCTAAACCTCCAGTCATAATTCCCCCCCCCCTATCTGTCAACAGTCAGAAGAGCCAATCCGGCCCTTCCTCTCCGGCTGAATCCTGTTATTCTGAGGGTTTGTCGCTACCTGATCAGGGCTCTGACCAGGAATTCCCGATGTCTGAAGAGGAGGAACAGTCGGCGGACGCTCCGGCGCCCACTGGCATGTTTCACCCTTCAGCGTTTGTCACGTTGCTCCGCAAGGTCTCTTCCACCGCACACCGTGGTTCTGAGCCCCCTCCCGCAACAACTACTGTTGCTCCCGATTCGGATTTTGATCCAAATTTCATTGAACCGGTGACAGCTCAGCACCGGATCCCATGTCCGCCCATGTTTATAACTGCGGTAAAGAAACAATGGGCACTGCCAGCCTCCTTTCCCCTTCCGAGGGCCACGGACAAAAAGTTGTTCAACGTGGCCAAGGAGTTGGAGGAAGCGTTGGAGGTCCCTGCGGTGGACGAGCTTTTTGGACCACAGGCTACCGCTTGGGCCATTAGGGCAACGACCTCAGCGTCGTTTTTCACTAGAGCAGCCCACCGTTGGCTAAAACAACTATAGGCCCGCACCCAAGGATGATGTCCGCTCTCAACAGGACATCAGTAAGATGGTGGCGGCAATGGAGTACGCCTCAGATGCTACGCTCCAGGCGACTAAGTTCGCTTCCAGGGCCATGGCTTCAGGGATCACCAGTCGACGCATGTTTTGGCTTAAGCATTGGCATGCTGATGCCAAATCCAAGTGGCGTCTGTCCTCTGCCCTGTACCAGGGAGGTAAATTATTCGGTGAGGCTTTGACTCCTTATCTCTCAGAGAATAGGGATAAGCGCAAAGTCCTCAACCATATTATTAAGAAGGCTGACAAGAGGCAATATTATTTCCCCCGTAGGCAGTCTTTTCGGGGGGGGGGAATAGATATAATGATTCTAACTCTTTTCGTCCTTTCCCTCCCAGACCGGACCGTCAAGAGGGGTCATTGACAGACAGGCGAGCAAGCCCAGGCAGCAATACCAGGGTAACCAGGGTAAGCGGCCCTTTCGAGGGAGCGGCCGGCCATTTCGTCGCTCCAGGTGACTCCCTGGAAACGGGGCCTTCCATGGGGGGCAGACTATTGCTGGTCTTCCACCAATGGGAGGTCACCACCACGGACAAGTGGGTTCTGAACACGATAAGGGCCGGTCTCCACCTGGAGTTCATCTCCACACCTGTAAACAGGTTCATTTCTTGCCCATTCCCCCGAAACCTAGCCAAAAGAGATCTGATGGGCCAGGCCATCCAGCATCTGCTGGAGATAAGGGCCGTAGAAACCGTTCCGGT
>NW_015386778.1:161032-163852 GCF_001527695.2 Protobothrops mucrosquamatus | reverse complement strand
GTGGTGAGCCACTTAAAACCATCATGACTTACGACTGAAATTGTGGGCATAAGTCAAGAGTAGAGTAGGCTCTGTTTTATGACACTTTTACAGTGTTCCTACTTTCAGTGATGAGTTATGCTCCCCGCAGGCTATACCAAATTCAAATTGTAAAAATACCCTCAAGAGATAATACAAAACATAAGTTTGTGGTCTAACTTAAGTAACCATCCACAGAACAACAAATACAGATAAATATATTGGTCATGATTTCTGAAATCAGGCTAGTCATAATTTTCGTACATTGTTAATTTAGTGTTTGTGACATTATGTTAACTGGCTGTTTGGTGTCGCTGTAGTTATGAAAAAGCATGGAGAAATGAAGTAATAGTTCATTGGTTTTATGTTCTGCTTTATATGTTCTGTATTGTATATAAAACTTTGCTATTTTATAGCAGGTTCATTAATAGAAAGCTTTCTTGTCCCCTGTCTTTCTTCAAAATTAGTCTGATCCTTGACTGTGAAGCACATTGGTTTAGTGACTGCAAATTCTCTTGACCATGAAGACTAAAGATTGAAATATATGTAAGATGCTTTAATTTTCACTTCTCTCTCTCTTCTTCTCTCCCCAATAAAGTGAAAATGGTACAGTGAAAATCAGCACTTCTAAATCTGTTCAAGCATCATGAAAGCCATTTAACTAAATTGTTATGCCCCCTTTTAAGATAGATTATGTAGTATTGTTTTATTAGAGATAAAAGGCACTTACATTCTGTTTGCTCTGGTTATTGCATCTTCTTTCTTCTCTGGGGAGGGTCTGTAACGATAGTAAACAAAGTCCATGAGGGTTTCATCATAAGAGGTTTAACTGGAATATTTAATGTGTGTGTGTGTGTGTGTATGTGTGTGTTGTGTGTAATGTAGTTGGAAAGATGCAGGGATTCAGTACAACACTGAATTGAATATAAATAAAATTGTACTTTATTTTCTAGAAGTAATTTGATAGATGTACCTTGGCACATACTGCCACATGTATAAGGGAGTTTGAGTGATGTTGGATGATGAAGTTCAGGCTTCAGTTTTCCAAATCCTTTTTAAAAATATAAGGACCATCATATTCTTAGCTTGCGAATGGTTGATCTTTTCTTTGTGACACGAAGCTGTTTATGCCTTACTGTATTCTATATTTAGCAATCCTTTTAAAATAAACTAAATTGCAGCTTTCCTTGGTTATGCAAACCATGTGTTTGTTACAGTTATATTCCAAAGTATGAATTTGTCTTTAAGTTGGCAAAATACATTTTTGATGTTTAATGTTCTGGAACTTTAAACAAGTAGCTTTCACTTATTGCAGATGTATTTCTAAGAAAGTAACAGCTCTTCACCAACTTCTTAGCAGAGAATACATGGATGTCTTCCGGCTGTCCCACTTGGTTTTAATTTTGCAATCCAAACTCTAGCCCATTGCTTTCATTGTATATTTTGACTAAAATAGCAGTAAACACCATGAAGAAGCTATGCATAATGAGTTGGATCCAGTTGTAGTTATGTAGTACATCTATTGAAAACAGTAGGAATTCAGTCCTATTTGTTTCAAAGGATATACTCCGAATACAATTAAATCTAAATCATACCTTATTTTTAAACACAGATGCTTTTCATGCTAATCTGTTTTTCAAGTCCTGGCTTCAAATTTATATTTGTCAATTAAAATGAAAAGAAGCAGCATAACTAACATATAACTTGACAGTGACCATATTAATGAAAGATATACATGTAATTTTAATGACTTAAATAGTATTGTAAAGTAATTAGCTGTTTTGTGTATCCATAATTCATGTACATTTATATGCATAGGATAAAAAAAGAATGGCCCTAGAACAGAGAAGAAAGGCAAAGAATATGGCTTTTGCTATATGCCTTCTTATACCATGTAAATAGCAATGTTCAAGTCAGCAACTTCATTTTATTCATTTGCTTGCTTGTTAGATTTAAAGCCCATCTGTCCTTTAGAGGCTGAAGGTAGAAGATATAAATTATCTAAAATTATTTTCATATAATTCATTTTTAAAAATGCTTTATTCCAGTTTACAATTTACAATTTGTCTTGTGTTGTTGAGTGTGGTTTAAAATTTGAATGTCCAGTGCTAACTTAGTACCCTTGCCCCCACCAAAGCAACCACAGTCCAGATATCCCAAAGATGCTTTTTCAAGCCCAACTGGACTTTCTTGTTTTTCTTTGACGATGTTTCGCTTCTCATCCAAGAAGCTTCTTTAGCTCTGACCAGATGGTAGGGAATGGGAGGATTTATATTTCTTGCAGACAGCTGGTCATTTGCATTCTTTTAGAGAGTCATTGAAGCCATTTGGAGATTTATCGGTGTCCTCAAGTTTACCTGAGTAGTGCAAATATGTGTGGCGCCTTCTTGGCTGTAGGATGTTTTCTGCCGTGTCCCTTCACTGTTGAAGACAGATGCAGGCTGTTGGGGATGAGTTTGTGTTGTCTGCATCTCAAACTGAAGTGTAAATGGTTCCTGTAGTCTGCAATGTTTTCTGGAAATCCGCTCATACTCCCTCACCATTCGAAAGGTGTTCGTCCCAAAGTGCATAGCTAAATGTCTATGGAACTGTCTGCAAGGAATATAAATCCTCCCATTCCCCACCATCTAGTCAGAGCTGAAAAAGCTTCTTGGATGAGAAGCAAAACGTCTTCAAAGAAAAACAAGAAAGTCCAGTTGTATCCTGAAAAAGCAGCTTTGGGACAACCATGACTTGGATGACTTAGAATCTCCATAGACACAGTCCAGATACAAAGTGTGTATCCCATCTTTCCACTAAGAA
>NW_015386778.1:152737-160917 GCF_001527695.2 Protobothrops mucrosquamatus | reverse complement strand
ATAAATCCTCCCATTCCCCACCATCTAGTCAGAGCTGAAAAAGCTTCTTGGATGAGAAGCAAAACGTCTTCAAAGAAAAACAAGAAAGTCCAGTTGTATCCTGAAAAAGCAGCTTTGGGACAACCATGACTTGGATGACTTAGAATCTCCATAGACACAGTCCAGATACAAAGTGTGTATCCCATCTTTCCACTAAGAAAAGGCTGTAACAGTAACAATTTTAAGTGTTTGAAATATTTGTGGGCATTGTAAGTGTCATTCAATTGCTTTCCGTTTCCTTTCTTTTTCAGAACACTTCTTTCCCAAAGCAGGGATGGATTGGCTAACAGAGCCACTTTTTTATTTTAAAACATTTACTTGAAATGTTGTTGAGCTGGCCTCAAGAGGGATTACAAAAATCACACTTAAAAAAAAAAACTCATCAGAATATCACCCAAAACAATATAACAGGCTAGTGTATTGAAGTCAGCTATTTATTTATGAGTTTTTTATGCTCAAGTTTATTTTTGCATGTTCCTGGCAAGCAGTGCAGTTGTTTGCAATACAACGGTGAATATAATTAAGCAATGGTAAATTACATCATGCATTTTGTACAGGGTCAGGGAGATGACCTTGGAGAAGGAATCCAGTGGTCATTAAGGAAATACCAGGTGCAGAAGTAACATGTGTTAAGTCCAGTGAGGCAGGGGAGAAGTGTTACAAACAGATTCATATCCCTCCTTCCTGGGATATAAGAGGGAGGGAGGGAAAACACAGACAGATTAGCAAGGCTTTGTTATTAGACCCTACTTCAGTGAAGTGTAGTTCTAGTCTTCCTGTTTCTTGATCTGGCCAAACTTGAAAGGCTAATACAGTACCGGTAAATATAGACAAAAATCCAACCTAGCCTTCTGCAGAGTCATAAATGAGCAAAACGGAGAAAAGTGACTGTTTAGGTTTCACTTAAAATGAACCAGCAAGAACAATATTCCAGCCTTATTTATCAAATTGATAGGGTTACCCATCTCACAAGAAGTGACTTTGAGTAGTGTGCCATACAGCAAACAAAGTATAAAACAATAGGCATGCCAAACACAGTCATATTTTTAAAAAATTGAAAAACGCACACAAGAGATTTGATCAGCAATGGATCTGCCTCGAGTTTACTAGTCAACTGAGATTCCCCTCTAGGCCTGATGCTGAAGCCAAATTTTGAAGAACTTCTGAAAAATAAGGAAAGATGGAACTGACCTCACTTCATAACAACTTTAACCTAATCTAATCTAATTTAACCTAACCTAGATTGGTTAAACAAAAGATCTTTTTAGGCTACAAAATTAAATATTATTATTGTCAAGTTATTACACAGCTACCTAAGATACCAAACTTGGAAAATGGAAAGCCTTGAATGTGAATTTTTTGCATCTGATCTTATGAGTTAGACTTAAGAAGTGCTTTCTCTTTCATATGTAATATGGGAAATAACAATATTGAGTTGTATTAGAATGGGGAATTGGATTCATTGGTAAAAGTGAGTGGATAATCCTGCATACTTGTTCTGACAGAGGATTTATGTATGCACAAGATGTGATAGGCTTGAGAGATACCTAAATCTTATTCCAAAATTTCATTCCCTGCAACTCTACAAAGACTCTTCCTCTATTCTGAAGGATAAAAAAAATGATTTTTTATTTTTTTTATTAATCCAGTTTCATGCATTTCAACCTTTTTGCTACCTCATTAAAATTAACAAGACATATAATGATATCAATGATTTTAACGTTAACCTACCATTGAAATTCTGTATGCTTATATTCATATAACTCAAAATTTATTTCCTCACTTTATGACATTGAAGAAGGAAAACTTCAAGAACATTTGTGAATCAAAATAAGCTAGAATCAGGCATTCATCATGTTCAGTATATTGGATGTATTGGATGACTCAGTTTTGGTTTGACTTGATTCTCAGATCTAGATTCATACAATGTTTTTTTTTTCCTCTCAAAGTTCAAATTAGTCACTGTTTGGAAATTGTGTACAACAAATCACAGCAGATGTTTGGTCCTTAATTTACAGCATGTGCTTTATTTCGTCTGCCCACTATTGTAAAACAAAAAAGACTGCTCATTTTTAAGGAACTGTAGAATCATGATTTTCAGTCTCTTTTCATGATATTTTTTTCTGAAACAAACAACATGCCTTTGTATATTTATATCAACTTTGAACTTTTTAAAAAAGTTTTTGTTATATTTACTGTATATTTATATCAACTTTGAAAGCTCCTCTAATAAAAATAACTTTTTATAAATATTACACTTCACAAGTTTTAATTACTGATTTCTAATATTTCTAAATTAAGGGGAAAATGTAGGGGAAGGAATGGCAGAGCTTGGGGGCAGGGTCAAAAGAGGGATCAGCCTAGAATAAGTACTGTATGTAGCCATGAATATACTGAGTCCTACCCATTGTGAATTCTGTTGATCCTTATCTAACTTTTAGTAGCCTAATCATTAATCGGAAATATTCCTGTGCATAGGCATAAGCAATACATCTGTTTAATTGGAACTTCATATGTGGTCCTGGTCTTTCTGCCTGATGGAAAATGAATCTCTTATCTTATGCATGCTTATATGGAAGAAATTCCCTTTTTATTCAGTGGGAGTTACTCCTGTAAATGTGTCCTGTTGTCATTTTCTTATCAAGTGTATGTTTGGCTATTGATACAAATTAACATGTATCTTGGTGATTCTTATTCAGCCTATGTACAGTGCACACATGTGGGTATATTTATATGAAGAATTTCTTTGTAAGGAATAAAAAATTTGAATGTGCAACCTCGTGTTTTGATACAAACTATGGTGTGCAATTCTATCCTTACAAGGATGTAGTGTTCCTACAAGTACTTCAGTCTACATTTATGAGAAGCTAATCGAGACTCCCTGATTCATCGCCAATGCTTTATAGAGATTTGAAGTAGGATTTCCTTCTATAACTGCTTGTATGTGTATAGTTGCCTGAGATATTGGTTGAAATTAAATTAATGGGGAGCAATTCTTTAAATCTAATTTGCTCTTATAAGCAAGCTTTTTCTGGAAGAAGGTTATGGCAAAAGAATTTCTAGATCTAGGCACTCAGAGAAACCTTTTTTGGTATTTTGCCTCATCTGATTTATTATTTAAGTAGTACGTTGAAAAAATATGCACAGATATAGTCCAGTGCTTTTCAGTGAGTCGGCCTACCTAGTGAAGAGGACTTAGTTAAGCAAGATAGCAGGGTCTAAGGGTTTGATTATGGTGATTAAGCAACATTAGGGTAAACTGCTGTGTGATTATTTTTGCCTTCCATAGCATCCATCTCTGAACAAGCACTAATCCTCAAGAGGAATAAAATGGCTGAGAGTACTCCCCAAATTCCAAGACTGATCATAAATCAAACATGACGACTTAGACTTTTGGATGTTTCCTATTTTTTTTGTTCTTCCTCCTAAAATAACATTTTTTACTGGGTCAACGTAATCTGATTTTATCCTCATTGCATACAATGGTTTGACAAAGCAATTGGCTGCTGGTAATCTGAGGAAACACTGTAATTAAAGTAGGCCTTTGACCACACGACCTCTTACTACAGAAATGAACAAGAGAGCCTGTAAAAATTCTTATCAGAGTTCCAAATGAAGCTTGATTAGTGAACACTCTTGAATATCCCAGTTTACTTTTCAGTTTGAAATAGCATTTGCCTCTTTGGGTGAAGATGGGAGAATATGAATTCTCTTTTAAATAACCTGGTATTTTGCCAGTAATACTGCTTTACTGCTTAACATGAGCTTGCTTACAGCTTTTTAAATGCCTTAGGAACTGCATTTTTTTTAGATTCATGGAACATCTTTGATTTTAAAAAGCTAAAATAAGAGGAACATGGTCAAAATAGTAGATTATGGCCATGATGCATGTAAGAAATAGGTTAAGCTTTGTTTACTCTGTCCTGTGGACTCTCCTAAGAAATAAGTATGATGCAAACACATTTGATCCATGGGGGTATGATTTTTATCTTCACCACAAAACAACTTTCTTCAATGAGGACTGTAGCTATTAGATACTGTAGGTACATTATTTCAGTGCTTTAATTCAGGACACGGGGAAAATAGAACAAGAAAACCCTGAACTTGGATTATAATTTGGGCATCCTAAATTTCTCCCAGAAAAAAAAAATCAATTCTTGGTCTAGAAAGGCAACACAATAGTGGATTGGATTGTACAATCACTATCAATATTGTCAGTCATTTGGTCGCAGATCAGACAAACCCATTCTGAAGTTTCTAAAAAGATAAAATATAAATAAGATTCAATAATTCCTGAAAGGGACAGTGATAGTTTGACGTCTGGCTGTATTCATATAGAAGTGAAAGAACATAACAGTGGATAGTTATTTGAAGAAGTGACATCAGCTACAAGTCTCTATGCTGAGAAAAGCAATGGTAAGCCACAGCCTACATTTGGAGGCCATCTGCAATGATCAGTTTGGCGTGACCAGCCTATCCCTTTTCTGACAACCTACTACAATGAAAACGATTGACAGCCCCCATTTTGCTTCTTTGACAGCTTCCTTTCAGAACAGTGAAAATAAGTTAGCTTATTTAAGATGAATATAAGGTAGTAAATACTGAAAATAAGTTAGTAAATCCCATTTAATCAGGTATACTTTTTGAGTAAGCAATTACAAGATTTCAGAGGTTATTTTGCATTGTTCTTCATAATTTAAAATACTGCTTTGTATTTTGCTGTCAGTTCTTTAAACAAAACAGAGAACAAATGTTAACAGATAATTCTCAGTAACTTTAGTTGGTGAAGTATTTGCTACATGTCTGGAAGGCCTACACCCATATATTTTCAGTTATTCTTTAGCACAGTAAACTGATTCTTTAGCACAAACATTGCTCTAAAGCAGACATGTCAAACATGCAACGCCACATGACGTCGCGCGACGTATCAGAGCTTTTTCCCCATTGCCGGCAATGGGGTGGGCGCGGTTTCCTTGTGAGCAGTTTGACACTCCTGCTCTAAAGAATGCCTGAAATCTGTTACAGTACTATACCCAATTTTATATTGAGCACTAATGATCCTATAATATATGAATATATTATTATTCTGTATACTATTTTGTGCTTTCGATGATAGAGGAAATTGAAACAATAAACACATAAAATCAGAATTGTCATATTCACTTTTAGGCTAGATTTAAGAGTAGAGAAGAAAAGCTGTTTTTTTGTTGATGCAAAATCTATTTGGGTTACAGTTTTGAAGGAAAATAGAAGTTTAAGATATGGTACACACTACAAGTATGTAGTGTACACATACACTACATACATGTAGTCCTTGACTTATGATAACAATTGGGATCAGAATTTTTTTCTTATTAACAGGCCCCAGTATGTGCGAGCTGGAACAAATATTTCTAACACCATTTTCTTGAGCACAGGTTCTCAGGGCTGCATCCTAAGTCCACTGCTGTTCACCCTATTCAGCCATGACTGTTGTGCTAGGTTTGCCACCAACCATATTGTGAAGTTTGCGGATGATACAACAGTAGTGGGCCTTATTCAAGATGACAATGAGGGTGCTTAGCGCAAGGAGATTGAGGGTTTGGTGAACTGGTGTAATGAAAACAGGCAGTTCTCAATTTACAACTATTCATTTAACAACCATTGGAAGTTACAACAGCATTGAAAAAGGACTTATGACTAGTCCTTGCACTCACAGGCGTCATTCTCATGGTCACATGAGAATGGATTTGGGTGTTTGGCAACCAGCAAGTATTTATGATGGTTGCAGCATCCCAGGGTCATGTGATTACCACTGGCAACTTTCCCAGCCAGCTTCAAGCAAGGTCAATGGGGGAACTGGATTCACAAAATAACTGCACGATTCACTCAACGATTCCAGTGATTCAGTTAATAACCGTGGCAATAAGGTAAAATTATGTGCGACTCATTTAACAACCACTTTGCTTAGCAATTGAATTTAAGATAGATAGATAATCTTTATTGTCATCTTTTTCTGTGGGCACAATGGCACACATTAAAAATGAAATTTCGTTGCTTGCTCTCAAAGTGTACACATACATAATACACATTTAACCATATTATAAACAACATATGTATAGACCTACACCTTTACATATAAATAACATAAATATTAATCATTGTCCATCTTGAATACATAACGGAAGGAGCTCATACTGTATGGAACAAAACTGACTGAATCTGGATGTTCTGCTTTGAATATCACGAAGTCTCCTCCCAGAAGGTAACAAGGAAAACTGGTCGTGAAGAGGATGTGTAGTGTCCCAGACAATCTTATGGACCCTGCTCAAGCAATGGTTATATGCTATGTCCTGGATGGGAGGGAACTGCCAATAATCTTTTCAGCCATCCTCACCGCTCTCTGCACTGCCTTGTCTGAAGCAGTGATGCTTCTAAACCAGACTGTGATGCTGTATGACAGGATGCTCTCAATCATCCCACTGTAGAAAGTGGTAAGGACAGGGGAAGGAAGATGAGCTTTTCTCATGTGATGCAGAAAATGCAGGCGCTGCTGTGCCCACTTCACCAGTATCTCACTGTTGAGCGACCAAGCCAGCCTACTCGTTAGCTACATACCCAGGAATTTGGTGTTGGTAACCATCTCCACAGGTGAATCATTAATGCACAGAGGAGTGTGGCTGTACCTGCCTTTTCTGAAATTAACAATGATCTCTTTGGTTTTTCCAATGTTTAAAACTAGGCTGTTATACATGATAATAGTTTTTTCATTCCATTTGGAATGGTTGGATTTAGAAACACCAAATCAAATGACAAAATGAGCTGAAAATAGAATGTGCAAGATTCATTTTTTCCAACAAAATTGTTTAGACTTCTGTTGATTTGTTTCTCTCTCCTAAAATTAATTGCCAGCTTTGTTAACATAAAAATAGGCCAGTTTAGGATGCTGAACCCCACTGCATTGAGAGAACATCATGTGTGATAGGATAAGATAAATGTTCCTCTCCTCTAAGTAAGGTAATTAATGTATTTCTAAAACTGATTACAAATTGGAAATAGTTCAATTCTACAGTTTAGTTCTAGTTTTTGTTTTGCTTTGTTTTATTGACATTTTAAAAAAAATAGTTGAATTACATTCCATCAGACTTCTAAATTAATTTTATCTCATTATAATTGCACTTCATTTTAAAAGAAAACTTTAATGTTTTTAATGATTAAAGTGACAAAAACAGAAATTGAAAGAAAAAAATTAGAAGATTCAATCCACTGTAATAAAACTGTAAATAAATGCAGCTTTGTCATGTTACCATATTTGGAGTGTGAACCAGATCCAGAAAAAGTTGTGATTTTCAGGTTTCATGAAAGATGATGTACTGTGTAAAACCTGTGAACAGAGATTGTATGATTTATGATTTGGGTTCTATTTCTTTATAGGAAAAGCTAAACCTGTGAGGCTTTTTAGTGGAATATGATAGTAGTTAGAAAAATTACGCCTGGTGATTCATTGCAGAGGAAGTAGATAGACAGATTTTTCTTTCTTCCAGACCAACAAAAGAACTTAATGCAGTGTATATTTAACTTATCCCAAGATGATTACTAGCCTTAAAATGATTTAAGCAAATTAACAGAAAAACAGTCTCTCTGTGATCTCTAACAGAGATAAGTTATTTGATACCTTCGCATTTAAAGGTTAACATTTATAGAAGTGGAGCAGACAACCTGTAACTCTCAGCGTAAGTTTTGCAGATGAATGCCAGGGGAGTTTAAAAGAGAAGAAAAGAGGAATTGGGAGGGAGAGCTGTAATCTATCACTGACAAAAGCAGGAGAAAAAACAAAGGGAAGGGAAAGAGAGAAGATCCTCTGCAAATGATGAGTTCAGTTTTCTGATGAGAATGAGCTGGCCTTCTAGCTGCTTGATATGTAGAAGGATGTATAAGAGGATATCATGGAGTTAGAGAAGGGACAGAGAAGAATGCCCCAAATAATCAACAGGTTGGAATAACTCTTCTGTCATGAAAGTTTGCAAGATTTGGGACTTGGGGCTTCAAAAATAGACACATAGAATTTTCTAAACTAACTTACATGTTGTCTTAAGAAAGTGAATGGCAACATTTTTCTATATTTCATAATGCTGCAACCTGAAAAAAGTGGAAAATTCAAA
>NW_015386778.1:128144-152304 GCF_001527695.2 Protobothrops mucrosquamatus | reverse complement strand
GTGAGCATTTCTGTTGAGGATTGGCAGCGGGGGTGGGGTGGGGGGTGTTTGGTTTTTATTCCCCCCGTCTGCTGGGTGGTTGCAGCAGGTTTTGGTCACTTCACATGACCCTGGGACACTGTGACCGTCATAAATATGAATCAGTTGCCAAGCATCTGAATGTAAATCACAAGACCCTGGAGATGCTGCAACATTCCAGTTGATCGGCGCTTCTTCTGGGCTCAGCAGAAGCACCAGGATCAGTGCCGAGCTCCAGCTGGAGCCTGGCACTGATCCTGGCACTTCCACTGAGCCCTGACAGTCCCGAAGAAGTGCTGATCCTGGCACTTGACAGCCCTGCAGCTCCAGCCATCTCTCGCTCAAGCTTGTGCGGTGCTGCCACCGGTTCAGCTCATTCCCCTCCCCTGCTACCACTTTTCTAGGATGGTCACGTACCACCTGCCAGGTGCCAATGTACCACAGGTGGTACCCGTACCACTGGTTGAAAAGCCCTGTTCTATGGCATATAGTCAGATTGTGCTGGTTGTTACCATAAGATAAAGTGATGGCAAACAACTTCAGTGACTTTTAATGGGACTCAAAAAATGAAGGTTAATGCTATCAGCAGCTGTTAGTCATGATAATTACTGTAATTACCCACATCAGGATAATATGACGCAAATACTAGTGGTTGTGCACAAATAGCAGAGAGATGCTGTGCTCATTCGCTGCCTGGATATACCTGGGAACAGAGTGATGGACTGCATTTCTGCTTTTTCTTTATTATGTTCTTAATAGAAAAGCATAAAATAAATAGTAAAAAGCAATATTAATATAACATCTTATTGAAGTAAGTAGAGTGATTCCGTGGAGGAAGAATTAAGGACTTCCTTAATGTTGTCAATTTACGCTGAGTAGGGCAGAAACAGAAGAGGTAAGAAAGTCCTTCTACATTCCCTTTTTTTAAAAAAAGCTTCCCTTCTAATGATACATGTAGAAGTTAAAATAACTGCTTCTGTTAGATGTAGTTGCTAGGTCAAGAGAAATACAGAGTTCTGGAATGCATGGGTTGAAAATCTCCACCATTTGTTCCTTGTAGATAGCCAAAATGCTCTTCCTTCCTCATTGTCAGGGATAAATACTAAGCCAGAGAGCTTTCCTCAGGAATGCCTCAAGAGACTTAAGAGTCACCCCAGAAATATACCTCTCTGCTGGTGGACCAGAAAATGATTATCTGTAAAAATACTTAAACCTGAAATCAGAATCATGCATGATAATGGAATATTTTATTTATATGTATATGTAAAAATAGCACGCATGTTTCTGAAAATAAACAGAAGAACATGAACTGGGAAGACTTTTACAGACTGTAATGCTCTGCATCTAATTAAGATGTTTCACTTTCTAACAAGAACATCTATTTGAAGTAAAAATCAAGATCACAGTTCTGTAGTTTTTACAGTTGAGATCAAAAGAGTGCAAATGCCAAAATGTCATATAAGGGAAAGAATAAGTTGGAATTCTATTTCTTGGTCCAACTTTATAACGCACATAGAAGAAGAGGGCCTTTACGCTTTATGTCAGTTTTTTTAAGGCAAAGATAATGAGAGATTAAAATAAAAAAAGTGTGCAGGAAAGATTGCTTGAATGACCAGCATAATTTGTGTTCCAATAGAGACAATTAGTTAGATGAGAATATTAAAAGGAACATTTTGTACATTTATGAAGCATATATTGTTCCAGCTTTCAAAACGTATTAAAACCATTCCCTCATTGCCAAAATGGTGGGGATGGCAGGGAAGAAGGTGGATTGCATGGATTTTTGGCAGGATACTGCTGCTGGTAATTTTTCTATAAATCAGAAAGGATCAGAAACAAAAAAAAGCATGAAATAGTATTTTTTGAAGCAGTGTAGTTTGAAATTCTGCTGTTGTGGATAGCCTCTGTCTTAAATGAGATAATGCCCAAAGGCTGCAAAGACTAAAATCCAAAAATGTCTATGATCAAAAAAATCAACTGGCACATTAAAACTAAGCTTTAATTTTTAAGGAAATGATGATTAAACTTTCCCTTCCTTTGGATTATTTCTCTTGCTTTATTTCAAAATACCAAAATTCCTAAATGAATGTGTATTGATGTGTGCAGTTACAGCCACATCTCTCTCACTATTAAAGGTAAAAAAAACTGCTAAGTTTTTAAACCCTATCATGCAGAGCCATCTGCACAGTGATTTAACAGCTGAAACCCTCAATTTTCAACTGACCTATTCATAATGTAAGCTTTGCCTGCCAACCTCTTGTTGTGTGAGAAAGCTGATTAAATTAAGTTGCATCCAGCTTATTAGTTGTGTCTTTATGTAATTTCTGCCAAAAGATAGCTTCAATTTGGTCATTCATAGTTTTATGATTATTAAAATAATTGACAAAAGTAGTTCGGATATTGGATATGTATTTTATTTATGATATTCATCCAAAATCTTTGTTTTCTTGATATGAAGTGATTGTAGGTGTAAATTAAGCTTTTGTTTTCTGGGGATTAAATCTATAGCATTAGAAGAACATTAGAGTCCACTGAATAGTTTTGCTTAGTTCTGAGAAACCTGAAACTTATAGCACAATTTTTCTTAAGATTTTAGGTCCAAATGCCATGTTTTTGACATTTTTGCAGATGTGCTATTTTCCTAGACTATACTCATAGAAATGATAGATCATTCCACCTTCCATATTGCAGTTTCAAGCTAGCATCAAGGATAACATTATGCAGATAGTGGTGTCACCTTGCCTTGTGTCCACTTATTCTTTGGATCCAATGATTTTATAGACGATACTACCAGAAATCTGTAGTTTCTCTAGAAGGCAGCATCTGTAAAATCATTTCAAAGTCCTGTTAGAGAAATAGAAGGTGAACCAACCCCTCTTCCCAAAGCTGGCCAAAGTGATTGGAAGAGCTGATTTGAAATATAAAGCACAAACTATAAACCAGAGCACAAACTATAAATGTCTTTTCTCTCCCATCCTCATCCCACTTTTACATGTACAGTATGTGTGACTCATACTTTTCCTAATTTAAGATCTTCCTAGTACAAACTGTATACACCCCCACACAAATTATACCCCCCCCCCAGCAAATAGCAGGATTCCTGGCTGACAGTTCTGAGAATTTAAAAATCAAGACCACATGTCCAGACTCATTTGCAGATAAACTGAAAATGGCTATAGAGACCCAGGGACCAGCAGAGAATGGGAAGGTGGAATTTCCCTGTGTCATTTAATGGGCTGATTGGAGCTGAGCTGATAGCTGTTTTCACATGGTTCACCTTGAAGCACCCGAGATTGTTTGCATGGGAATTTTGAATTGGGAGAAGAAGGAAATCGTGACAACTGGAACAATTAAGGGTGGCTCTGGGCTGGGGATAAGATGGAGGCAACATCATGTGAAGATGTCCATCAAACATGATTAGCAAACAGTTTGTTTGCTCTCTAGTAGGAGTATGATAGCCTTAGTTTCATACCTTAGTTTTAAAGCACTTAACCTTTTAAATGTTTACTCCAACTTGAACAAAACATATTACATGTGTTAGGATATATTCAGTTAAAACATCAGTTTATAAGATGAATATCTGTCAGCTGTATCAGCACTCAATGTCTTCTTTTTTTGTCTTTAGGGGAAGCTAAGAATCTTCCTACATATCCAGGGCCAAACAAAATGCGGGATTGTTATTGTACAGTAAACTTGGACCAGGAAGAAGTTTTCAGGACCAAAATAGTGGAGAAATCACTATGGTAATATTTCACTGAATTTAAATTATTTTAGCATTTGTACCTTAATTTATTTTAGGCACAGTATTCTGTTTTGTGAAGTGGGAACTGTTATCAAGCAATTTTAAATATATGTAATAGAGCACAAATATATAATGCAGAAACAATAATGTTCAATAAAATCAACAGTTCCCTAAGAACTTTCTTCCTCCAATTGTTAAAACAAAAGTTACTCTGTTATGTTTTGCTTCTGTATTAATATATTCGATGTATGTACATTGCCTTTGCTCAGGAGCTTAAGATAGTATACAAAACGCCATTCCTTCCTCCAGTATTTCCCTACAATTACATCCTTGTGAGGCAGGCTGGACAGATAGAAGGTGACTGACCCAAAGTCACCGACTGTGACTGAAGATGGCTGTGGGGAAGAGACTCCATAGTGATTGTAGGGATGTGGAGTGAGATTAGGGTCAGTGAAGATACAACAGCCTTTTTCCATACATGAAATTATGGTGCATATTGCCAGGAAAACATGAGTAGGATAGGGCCATTAATGTATGGATAGAAACTGGCCAAGCAAGAATTATGTGCTAAAATTGTCTAACACTTAAGCACCAACAGAAGTGGCTGCATCTTTACAGATTTCCTAAGCCTCAAGAGAGTAGGCATTTGGGAACAATACAGAAAAAGACCCTTTCCTGCTTTTAGGAAACAGGCCTTGGACAGAAAGACAGAATCTTTAAATTAATATATACATTTGGTAACAAGATCTGCCTTCATTGCTGAATATTATATTCAGGAAATAATTATATGAATATGCAGTTTTCCACTGTAGCAGAATTGTCACATGTCTTACTGTAGAAGAACGTGGAAGGTTCAAACAGCAGCACAAGTTTCTACTTTACTTTTCACTTACTGGTTGCAAGTAATTCTGGACCTCATGCCAAACAGCATCTATAAGTCTGCAGTTCCAAACATTTGCTGCCCAATTAGGTTATAAGAATCCTTTTCTGCTTTTTCTTCATCAGCCACATAGACATTGGTCTGCACTTATTTTTAACAAGCAGATTCATAACTGTCATATGCCTGGAATGGGAGGGGGACTCTTTGGTATTGGGAACTAAAGTAGAATAGGCGTCCTTGTCTCAAATGTCTAATATTTAGTGAGACTTTACAAATGCTCATAAAAACAGGGAGAAGACATCCATTATTAGCATTATCAGGCATGCATAATGTTCAATTTGTTCTTTTGTGTTAATAGGGTAGTTTAAAGAAGTATTTCAGTATGTGAAAGAGAACATCCAGTGACAGATACATGAGACATGCAACATAAAATATTAAAACAATTTTTATCATATGAGTTGACACATCATCTTAAACAGCTTACCCTACTTGAGGTTGGATGAATTAGTTTTGCTTATTTTGTAATCCTTTTTTTTCTGACATAGGTGTTTAAAAACATGAATACTTGGATTTTTAAAGAATTCCTGTGAACCAAAGGGAATTGATGGATTCTTTATGTACATATAAAGCATAATGTTGCATACATTATGCTTTACATCTAACATTTTGGCATCAGATTAGATTAAGTTTTTTCTCTTAGAATTTCATTACAACATTCATATGGAATGTGTTCAGAGGCTGGGAATAGTTGTCTCCCATGGAGAAGTCAGATACATACTTTGCAAAGTTAGAAGTAAGGAAGATTATGTACACTACAGGAAAAAAATGCCCTCATGCATGAAAGCTGTTCACTAATAACTATACAACAAAACAAAGTTCTTCCAACATTACAGTGCCTGGGCAGCAATCCCACCTCAAGCTTCTTTCTCTTTAGAGAAGCATTTGAATGTAGCAGCAGCAACAGTTTGAACAAGTTTTGTCTTAATTCTTGAATATACTTCCACATGAATAGACCACTAGTCCAGGGCTTTTCAACCTTTTCACAGATTGTACCACTTTTAGGACATGACAACATTCGAGTAGCACCAGTGTGTAGCAAGGTGTCAAAAACTTGATGACTAAAAAAAAGGGGGGGGATTTTGGGCTTGTACTGGTTAGATTCATTTGTTGTTATAGAAATGGCTAGTTTATAATATGGAAAAGTAAAAAGTTGAGGTTCAGTGTTAATGTTTCCTTTCTACTGCAACAGTGGACCTCAGAAGTCAATGCCTTTTCTTTTCTTTTTCCCTTCTCCCCCTCACTTTTCCCCTTTTCTCTCACCCTTCACTCACAACCCCCCCACCCTTTGCTAGCAAAAGTCTCTCGCTTTCTCTCATTCATTCACATGTTGCTCGCACAAGCTTCTCTCTTATCCCATTCACTCACACATTGCTTGTACAAGCCTCTCGCTCGCTCTTTCAGTCACCCTTTGCTCACAAAGGCCACTCGCTCGCTCTCTCCTTCACTAACAAAAGCCTCTTCTCTCTCTTTCTCCTTATACTTTTTTTCTCTCCTGCCAAAACCTGTTCCTTTTATAGCTTCTCCTCTCTCTGCCCTCCTCCTCCTTTTCTCTTCCGGGTGCACCGGAAACTCCAACCAGAATGCAGCTACACGTGCAGATCCTGGGGCTTCTGCCAAGCGCTGCAGCTCCAGCTGATCTCCAGGCCTGCGCGGCACTGCTTTAGTTCGTTCCCTCCCCAGCTACACTTGGCTAGGGGTCGCGCACCACCTGCCAGGTGCTAAAGTACCACTGGTAGTACACGTACCACCAGTTGAAAAGCCCTGCACTAGTGCATACTATGTTATTGTTGTTCATACAATACCAGTCAGGCAGTCAAACATCAGGGTTTTTTCTTCCATTTTCTGTCTGTTGAGCCTTACACCTAGCCAAAGATAGCTATTGGCTGATAAAACAGATTGGGAAGAGATTGCCTTTATCCAAACTTCTTTTAAGAGAGAAAGTAAATAAAAGGGTGAGACCTTTTAGATTTCTTCTACTAAGTTCCTGAAATGTCTCAGGTATTGCTTTTTGGTCTTACCAATGTTCACCTCTAAATTTCTAATTTAAAAAGTCATATGCTGTGTAACATCTAAAAAGCATTTAAAGCACTGAAATCATTTATATTTAATTTAAAGGAAAAATTTTGATTTTAAAAAATTCCAAAAAAGAATTGACACGAACAAAAGAAACAGAACTATTCCAGAGTTATTGTTATTTTTAAATTAATTGCACAAAGAAGTAGTGTCATGTCTTTTTTATCTTCTACCTTACATTATCTGAGACCAGCCATTGACTATACTTGCTGGGAATCCCGGCAGAATCAAATACATACAAAGAATTTGCAGTGGAGAAGGCTTCCCAAATTGCACTGCATGCAAGTAGATCTAAGAATCTTTCTGAGCTAGAAGACATCTGCAAAGAAGAGTACGGGGGGGGGGGGGGAATCCAAAGTTTAAATAGAAAGCCTTTTAAAAGTTGGCTACAGGAAACACTTATAAGCAGTTATTTCTATCAAAGTAGACCTTAAAAAGTACTGTCTGAAAGAGTGTCCAGTTTTTGCATATGCCATATTTCTTACTTTGAATCTGTAAACAAATTGCACAGAAAAAACATTTACATTTGCAGAAAGATGCATTTAACTTCACAGTATAGAAGCTGTGTCAGTTTCTACTCATAGGAATTCATTGAAACATGCACTTTGACTAAGGGAACCTAAACTTTTACATATGTTTTACTAATTACTTGTACATTGCATGTTATACTTTTCATACGTGTATTTGGTTTCTTTCTGTTTTAACTCTATGATGCAAATTCCTGCCATGGAATATAACATTTGCTGTGGCATTTTTAATTACTTTCTTTTTAAAATTCATTTACAAGCCACATGGAAGACATTCAGTTTGGGATCTCTTATGATTAGTTACTGTAAAGGTTGCAATGTAACTGCATTCATAATTCTTCCCTTTTGAGAAATGTAACAGTATTTTTAATTCTTAAACTGATCAAATGCTACCTGAGAGACTCTGTTGTAAGATAATATAATTGAGGGAGAAACCCTCCAAAGCATTATTAAAATTATCAAATTTCATTCCAAGCTAATAAAGGAATTTCATAGAGTTGGGTATGAAATTGTTTGCTTTTAGGTTTTACATTATAGTGAAATTCAACATTTTGCAGAGCTAAAAGGTTAAATTATGAAAAAAATATAATTATGAATGACGATTATTATATCTACATGTTTATTACTTTCTCTTACCAAATCTTCATTTTTATTGTAAAAGAATACATTAAATAAAAGAAAGCTAAAAAAAAGTATTACAGACTTGGATATGGAATTTATCTAAAAACTGGTTAAGAGTATGTGTGTGAAATAGCTTGCAATTAAGAATGAGCCCAGAAAACTAATGAATCCTATTGGCCATAAAGCTGGATCTTAAAATACACTGATTTTTTTACTGTTTCTCAGCCATAGTTTGTGAATGAGCCTAGTAATTGACAATTTCAAATTAGGAAAGGATTTGTGGAAATTAATTGATAGATACTGTATTTGCATAATAGTTTCAATGTAAACATACATAATCAATTTTTAATCTGATTTTAAATACAGATGTTTGTTAGGTGTATAAGAATTCGTTGAAACTTTTAGTAAATATCAAATCATGAATTTCTTATATTTATCACACATACATTTATGTGCAATTTGTGACATTCAAAGGTTCTTCTATAGGTTCCATTATCATGAAAAAGTAAAGGTGGTGGGTTTATTCAGAGCAGTGTTTCTCAACCTTGACAACTTTAAGATGTGTGGACTTCAACTCCCAGAATTCCCCAGCCAGCTATGCTGGCTGGGGAATTCTGGGAGTTGAAGTCCACACATCTTAAAGTTGTCAAGGTTGAGAAACACTGATTCAGAGTAAAGCTTTTTGTTATGAATTCTCTACATAAAGAAAGCAATTCCCTCTTTGCCCAGCTTTCAGTAGGCTCCAAAGGCTGTTTTTAAAAGCCCTGGTATGGTTCTAAACTTTGGTTTTATTTTTTGCATGATTTCATTCAATTCCTTATCTAAATATTTCTCTTTCTTTGAATCTAGTTTTAAGTATTTTCTATTTGCATCTGTAGGTGTTTGTTTTGATATTTAAAATATGTGGTTTGTACTGCTCTAAAATAATGTTACAATAGTTTGATAGTTCAAGAGGTACTTGTTTTAGTCAGAAAAATGCACTGTGGGTCAGCTTTCTCTTACAAAGAATATATTGTTCTTAAAGATCTTCCCAGTGTCAATTTGGCTGCATTCTTCTAGCATTTCTCTTTAGACAAATATAAATAGGAAGTGCTTCTTCTAGAAGTTGTTCTGAAACCACTGGATAACATGATTTTGTTGCCCATGTGACTGTTAGTATTGGTGGGAATGTCACAACCTTCCCATATGTATTCTTTCAGGAATTCTGTAAAAATACGACTTTTTTTTTTTTTTAAAGGCACTCCCAACAACTGTGTATGGTTTTTTTTTCCCCTTTGGGCTTGCTGTCTTCCAACATAGAATGACTCAAGAACAAATTGATTCAAATGAATTTTTCCTTATTTAGAGCGTCATTGCTAATTAGGAAGATCATACTTACAGATAAACCCATAAAAGGTCTAGGCTCACAACAGTTGCTACAGTATTAACTTGAATTCTGTAGGAGAGAATAGCACTTTAAGTAGCCTGGAAGAGGAGAAATTGTTCAAGAGCTCTTCTGAAATATAAAATAATTTTTTTGCCTTGTGCTGAATAAGATTAATTCGTAGTTGGGGAAAGGCACTCACCAAACAAGTGACATAGTTCCAATTAGTCAGATCAGACAGCAAATACAGTTGAAATGGCTGGTCCAGGATTCTGAATATGTTCAGGCATTATACCTAGTACTGAGAACTGATATTTCAAATCGTACTTCTTCAGCTGTATTCTCCATTGGATTCTATTCTATATTTTCTTGCTCGTTTTAAATATAAACCCTGAAATGATTAGCTAGGGATAAAATACATCATTTGTAGGTGCACTTTAAGTACCCTTAGAATAAATACCGTACTCTGCAATAGAAATATCAACCTTCTGAATGTGGAGCCTCTGGTTGTCCATACTAGTTGAGAGTTAGAGTCCTAAAATGTTTAGCAGACTATGCTTGCTGCATAGTGATTTCAGCTGTGCCCATAGATTGCCAAGTTGGTAGAAAGGGAAGGAATGGAAAAGGAGATAAGACAAAGTACTAAAATACAGAGAAAGTAGGAGAGTGTTATCATGGCAGCAGGAGGCCATGTCCTACCCTCACAAGAGAATTAAAAAAGAGTGTGGAAAAAATAAAGGAATATGCAGCTATTATTTTAATATGTTTGTAATAGCATTCCAACTGCTTGTACATGGAATGCATATAACTTGCCAACTACTTCCTTTTTTATGATAGATTGTTTACTGAACAATGGGATAGTCTTAAACAATTATGTTGAAAAGAATGGGTGGTACTTATAATTATTTTATGGCAATTTATTCTATAACAAAAAGAAGTTTGATGTATCTCTAGGTCAGTATATATATGTAGTCTGAAATGTGAGAATAGCCAAATTATCTTAATTTGTATATAAATCGTTCCTTTTTCTTTTTCTAGAAAAATACAAGGCCTGTTGTCCGGAATAATACTTTAATTATGAATATATAAAATTATACTACAATGTAGTGTTCTTTTAAGTTTTACAACATTGCAAAAATAAGGGTATATGTATACATCCTTGAAAAAGCAGTTTTGGGTTTCCGTTTTCAAGAGTCAAGCTATAAAAAAAAGATCCAACTTTCAAAGCAGTTTGGAAGATGTGATATATTATGTTTTGAAGCCACATAAATTTGGTAGCTTTAAGCAGTGGCAGGCCTTAGGGCAGTTGTGGTATGAATGAGACATGAGTAGGCAAATTGAAGGTGCCAGGTAAAAGCTTTAATGGGAAAATTGACAGCAGATATTTCCAGTTTCTAACAATTATACTAAAGTGTTTTATTTTTGTTTTACATAGCCCTTTCTATGGAGAAGACTTTTACTGTGAAATTCCACGGAGTTTTCGACATCTGTCATTTTACATTTTCGATAGAGATGTCTTCCGCAGGGATTCAATCATTGGTATGTGTTTCTATGTATGTTCAGTTTTCAATCTTAATTATTTCTTTTAACTAGGGAAGCTCTGTATGTCTACACAGCTGTCATCAACAGTACTGAATAAAAACTCTTGTATTGTTTCTTTTTAAATGTAGCATAAACATTTCAACAGTATTGTTCATCATGGTTGAGTTAGGGTTATATTCTTAAATAACTATATAAAGTAACAATAAAAAAGATAAAATTCCTTCGAAATAAAAATCTGTACAAGTTCTATTTCTGAGTGATGAAAGCTTTTCAAAAAGTACCTCTGTTTTGAAAAAAAAAATAAAACAGTTAATCTGAACATGCTATGAACTAATAGATAAAGAGATCCATCAATATCGATTAATGCTGAATGGATGTATTCATTTAAACTTTGATTTAATTTTAGTTTGAATGTTTCACTTCAATTGCATTTTAAATAAAAGTGCATTCTATTCTGGTGATGTTTTGAACATATGAAGAAAGTAAGTTTTGAACATTTTGGGAATTCCTTCCTTCCTTCCTTCCTTCCTTCCTTCCTTCCTTCCTTCCCTCCCTCCCTCCCTCCCTCCCTCCTTCCTTCCTTCCTTCCTTCTTTCCTCCTTCCTTCCTTCCTTCCTCCGGACAAGCAGAAAACAAGGAGTGAGTCAGGAGGACGTTTTGGAAGCAAAAAACAAAGGGATTAAGGATTAGGATGTTTTTTTCCCTTCTTCAGCAGAGGTGCTGCTAGGAATTCTCAAGGCATTGTAGCAGTCAGGAAAACATTGAGCAAAGTTCAGGCAAAGGAAGAAAAGGGGATAGGGAAATGAGGAAAAGAGAGTGTTCATTTAAAATATTCCTGTAAAATTGTATGGTCTGGAATGCAGGTCTTTCTCTAATTTCTTAAATCTTCTTACAATTCAGAACATGTTTTGTTATGTTTTTATTGGCTTCTGCAAATCTGCCAAGATAACACATAATGTAGGTATAAAGAATTAGGATTTTATTAAGGTGAGAAAGCATAATATACAGTTTAGCCTCAGGTTTTTTTTGGGGGGGTGGGATTGTACATTGGTCTTGGCCTAACTGAACTACTGAAGCATAGTCAAGTATCTGCTGCATATTTCTCATATTTCCATAGATGTCATCAAAGTATGTGTTGCAAAAGCTGCAAACATGAAAATGTTGCACTGTATATACCTGTGTATAAGTTAGGAGACTAGTATGTAGTGACAATGTTGATGCAATTAGATCATCACACTTTACTGTGGATGCCATGCTATAATTTCACTCCTGGATCTACTGGAAAAAATCCAGAGTCCTGTTGGTTAACACTTGGCTATCTTGTATACTTCTCTGGTTAAATATAAATGTTTTAATATCAAAGTGTTTTTTAATCTTAAAAAATTCAGTTGTATGGGATAATCTAACAAATGGCAACACTAGGATATACATATTTGCATATAGAGATTCGGAAAGAAATCCAAGAAAAGCTTGAGTGGGGGGAAGCTTAGTGGGGAATGTATTTATTTGTCAAATTTATAAGATTGCCAGATCCCATAAAGATTCTGGGCAGTGTGCATTACAAACAAAATAATATAACAAAAAAAGAACAGTATGTGTCCCAAAGAAAAAAAACAAAGAGAGGAAACAAAACCTGCTTCCTGGGTCTTAATTTTTATCCAACATGTTCAATTTTATATATTTGTATTGCAAGGTTGTATTACCAGACTTTGTTTACAAAACTTTCCAAAGGGTTTTTTTCTTTATCTGTGAAATGTAAGGCTGTCTTCTCTGTCCATATATTTGTTAAGGGTTGAAATTGTTGTAGGATCTAGGGCTGTTTTGGGCTGCTTGATTAGATTGTCACTAAGCTGCCCATTTCCTCTCCCACTATCTCTATTTTTGTTTTGATGTAACAGGCTTGCATAATGCAAAATCGGTCACCATGGCAATCCCAGTTAGTGCTCATTACTATTTCTTGGATGCTAGTGTGACATACAGAAAGAGAAACATTTTGTCAATATACCTATATGTTTTCCTTCCATATAAGGCACTTTCATCCAGGATGAATGGATGGATTGAAACTTGTCTGCTAGCCTGAGACCAGAATTCACATAGACTTAACAAAGCCAGGATTTATGATAATAAGCAGATCCCAAAATTTTAGGGTATTGCTTATGTCCATTGATATAACCGAATACCTCTTGACCTTTCTCTGTGTTTCAACAAATTCATCTCACAGTGACTGAGTGAGGTAATTGGCAGAGTTTGCCAACAAATGATTCAATAAACAGCAGGCATGAAACAGAGGGCAATTTGGGAATACACATGCCACAGACACAACTTCAGTGTTTGAACCCCTGGAACGACAGTCTTGATAAGGCATATTATTATATCTCTGTGTTATAACTATTAAAGGCAGGTTATCCATTTATGCCAAAGTAAACGCCCTTTTGTGTGCAGAGCATGGAAAATATAATAGTATCCAAGTGCAACAAAGGAGGAACCTGTGAATTCACAATAGCAAAGAAAAAAATCTGCTATCTTATCTTTTTGTACAAAATTGTCCATCTGTACGTTGGGGTATCTTTAGTTGGATCCAAAGAATATATAAGTAGGGGAGATAGCTCACAGTAAGCCAAATCAAAATTTATTAGTTGTTTTCAATGGAGAGACATAACTATCAGAGAAAGTAAGTTGGACCAAGAACTGCCGCTTCCCAAATCCCCATCAGTCAATTGCAAAAGGGAGCTTCATTTGGAACAGTTTATGTCCTTCGACAATACCTTTAATATCATCAGACAACAATATCTGCCCATCCCCAAGTCCTTGGGAAAGACTTGATAGATGGAGAAAAATGCCAAATCTAGTCAAAACATCTGGCTAACTCTGCAACTATTAATTAATTAAATTAAATTAAATTAAATTAAACAATTAATTAAATTTCATTCTAAATTTTATACGTAAGTTTTAAATCAGCCTTCCCTGATCAGCTATATTCAACATATAATATAACTGGATATAATCCAGCTCACTGGATTGGGAAAGATTATTATAAATAATGAAGGTGGGTACCGTAATCAATTTTCTTCTGCTAATGGGAATAATCAACACAATATCTACCTTTGGAATTTTCTTGCCGAGGAAATGAGAGGCATTTATTTACATCTGCTTAGAAGGATGAGGAATCCCATGAAACATTGGGAAGGGTTTAGAGAAGGGCTGAAATCTTGAAAATGGCTTCTTTCCTTACCTAATGGTCCACTGGAATTCAGCCCTGTATATGAATGGAAAGTGATTCTCCATGCATAGACGTCTAATTAGGATCCACACAATTACCAGTATAAAGCTAATCTTCGGCTTACAATTGAGCCCAAGTTGCTAAGTAAGACAGTTGTTAAATGAGTTTTATCCCACTTTACAACCTTTCTTGCCACAATTATTAAGTGGGTCATTGTAGTTGTTAGGTTAGTAACACGGTTGTTAATTAAATCTGGCTTCCCTATTGATTTTGCTTGTCAGAAGGTCGCAAAGGTGACCCCTATCTTAAATACATACCAGTTGTCAAGAATCTGATCACGTGACCACAGGGATCTGCAACGGCTGTGTGAAAAACGGTCATAAGTCATTTTTTCCAGTGCCATTGTAATTTGAAATGATTACTAAATGAATGGCTGTAAAGGTTAGGACTACCTGTAATACATCTCTGAAATAATATAATGTATTTAATATGAATTGACTTCAGTGTTTCTTTGTTTAGGACTTTGCTAAGCCTGTTACATAAAATAATATGACATGTACTGTTATTTATTTTCAGGACACTGAAAGTATTAAAATGGTTCCTTTTTAATATGATAAAAGCATTCAAAATAAAATTTAATGAACTGTTTAGACATTGCCTGTCTGAACTGGTTGGTGCTTGAAAACTTAACGGGGTTCAACCTGGCTGATATTTGGATGGGAAGTTTTCAGAGAATACCAAGATTGTAGGCTAGATTGAGAAGATGAAAAACATCTTGGAAGTTGCACGGTGACCAATAAACTGTGTGACCCTGTCCATGAATGTATCAGGAGTTGAAGCCAATTTCTAGGAGGCTGGGTAACTTAACTATGAGACATTTAAAAGAGGCTTTGAAAATGCTTTAGGCCAAATGCTGGGAACTTAGAGAAATAGATTAACAACAGAATTCTTAGCAGCCGTGCAACGAACAGTTCAGCCTCTATGACCTTCAGTTAAAAACAGGAAACACGCTACATCATCTGATCGTTTAGCACTTATCTGAAAGAATAAAAGAGTCTTATACCGGGTGCCCTTCATGTGACAGATGCACAATTATTTCTGGCCCAATTTACAAACTAGGAGGACAGATGAAAAGCCAAAGCTTTCATTTATGTAGCAAATATAAATCCAGAATTCAATCATGAGAATTTCTTAAGCATAGTGTTTAGATAGAGTGGTGCTATGTCCTTCAGTCAACAAGATATTACTATGGCAGAATATTGCCCAATGGGAAAATATGCTATTGACTAGGATTTACAATTTACTTTTTGTCATAGTATTAATAATCACATTGTGTGAAAGCTGTGCAAGGCAGTCTCTCAGATCTTCCAGTTTGCCTTTCTTATTGCAATTTCCCTTCTCATGCTGTTTCCAGAAAGTTTTATTAAGTGACAAAAGAAGCTTTCGGACTGAGAGAAAATCCAGAGCATTGTAAGCAACTGGAATAATGTGCCCCTGACAGACTTGTCAAACAAACCCTTTTCCAAGTACTTGATAAGTTTTCTTAGATGATTTGGGTCTTCTGATTACATGAACAATCTATAGAAAACTTACAAAAAGTGAAGTTCATTTTTATATAATTAAATAACACTAGGTCAAGTGTTTTAAATAATTTTCAACATGCATAAAACTTTCATTTTGTATAGAAAGTTTTTCAGGTGCAGTTAAATTTTGATGCAATTATTCTAGATAAAAGCCGTGGTCTCTAATCCCAGCTGAAGAACCGTTGTTAGTGATTAAATATTTGGATGGTTAGCTTTTCCAAAAGCTAACTACTGGTGTTAATAAGTTTTTCTCCAACACAAAGAACTTGATGTATAGCATTATTAGTAAACTTCATTGATTTCATAATTTCTCTTTAAACATTGCTTGAACAGTTAGTATTTAAACATGTTGTTTTCTACTCTAAAGAAATCTTTTTTTAAAACAAAATCATTTTACAGATTGTTTTACCTAAAATATATTTTGTAACTTCCCTAATTTGGAACCTTAAGGGTATGTTGGGATTTTAATTCTTGGATCTTCCAGCCAATGTAGACTTTTGCTTGGAATTATGGGAATTGCAGTTGTAATGCTGTATATCCCAAGGCAGGGAAGGCTGTTATATAACAATATTTATATTCATCATGATGCATTCAATTTGATGTATTTTCAGGAAAAGTAGCAATATTGAAGGAAGATTTGCAGAAATATCATAATCGAGACACTTGGTTTCAACTGCAACATGTTGATGCTGATTCAGAAGTACAGGTGAGATTGTCTCTTCCATGGTATTTAAGATTATGGTGGCTGTAACAATTACAAGAAAAATGTTCTTGGATCCCATTATTTTTGTTGCTGAAAATATTATAGATCAATGTAACTGCATAGAGGTTGTTTCAGTCAGTGCCTGGATAATTATATCTGTATATGTATCCCAAGAAGTTAACTTTATAAAAAGCTGCTGTGCTGTAATAAATATACTATGTTAACTTGGCATTTGTATCAGCGGAAACCACTATATTTCCTTCCAAGTGGAAAGAGGAAATATTATGAAGTCTCAGATAATTTGTTTGACTTTTGTTAAATAGTAGCTATTGCTTATAAGTGATATTCTGTGTGACATAGAATAACATTTGGAATTTACTTGATAAGGTTATCAATTGATCAACTAGTGATCACTGAGACACATTCATGTAGATTCGTGGTGGCGAACCTATGGCACGCATGCCATAGGTGGCACGCAGAGCCTGCTCTGTGGGCATGGCGCCGTCGCTCCAGGCCTTCAGTCCCATCCATGAGCAACCTGCATCAATACTTGCGCAGGGTAAGGTTGCCGTGCCCACCCCCTACAGAACCACCAAAGCTGTAGCTCAGGGATTCTCAAATTACGGCCCGACCTGTCTTTTTATCCGGCCTTCCTCAGCCTCCCGGGCAAGCCGTCCAATCGCGAGGAGAGTGTGGGTGGATGGTGGCGAGTTGGTGGGAGAAGATGTTTTTTCCCAATTTCTCCCTCACGCACCCAAAGATGCGCTCACGCTTTGGCCACNGCCGCCATGCCAGCCAAAAGGAAACTGGTGCTGCCGGCCGTCAACATCGCTCCCACCATAGCTGAGGGACCCAGCCCTACCGGTGGTTGGAGTGGGGCTGCTGGAATGGGGCGCTGGTTATGGGTCTGAGGGGAACGGGCAACCGGCGAGGTATTTGTGAGGGGTGGCTGGGGTGAGCGAGAAAAAAGGAGAATTTGCTCCTGGAAGGTTATTTTGGGGTTGTGAGGGGTTGTGTGGAGCTGAGGCGATGAAAGGTCAGGGGAGCCGCCAGGAGGGAGGATGCGGTCGGCCTTTGGAGGAGCATCCCGATCCACAAACAGGGGTGGTGGTGTCGCATCCAGGTGAAGCCCCAAGAGGTAGGCAAAGCTGGAGGTGGTGGAGCAGCTGGGAGGAACTGGGAGTGCCGGTGCTGGTGGTTGAGAGAAACTTCGTTGGCCTTTAGGGTCCAGGAAATGGTGGAGGAAGGATGGGGGCATTGGGATGTGCCCCATGGGAAAGAGGAATGAGGTCCTGCCAGGCAGGTTCTTCTGCCCTGAGATTGTCCGGAATGCCAATCAAGGAGAATATTTCTGGCTCAGAGTTAATATGAAGGGTCCTTGGGGGGGGGGTTGTCTCTCAGGATGGTGGTTTTCTTGCAGAAGTTTCAGGACCCAAAGTGGGATAACAAATGAACTAATGATGTTACCTAGTTTGGGTCATGAGACATCTACATGAAAGCCACGAAGCTCAGAGAGAACCAATGAACCCACAACCGCCCTCCTCCTCCTTTTCTTCTCTACTCCACAAACCCCATTCTCTTCTGGCACTGCTGATATTACTTACTTTGGGTCATGAGACGTCTGCGTGAAATGCTGAATGGAAATGGCACCCCTGCCCCCCTGCCTCACCTCGCCTCACCCCGCAGGACGAGCCTCCTGCCTACCATCCCACCTGCCAGAGACCCCCTGGATCTCCTCCAACCATGCCCAGCCCCCACAGGCGTCCTTCCCCACAAGCAACCACCCAGTGGCCACGCCCATCCGGCACCCGACGATAAATAAGTGGGGTTTGTGTTGCAGTTTGGGCACTCGATCTCTAAAAGGTTCGTCATCACTGATGTAGATGCTGGACAAATCATATTCAGAAGGAGAATAGACACTCCAAAGTCATCCTTGTTTCACCTGAACATGGGGGAAGAGTCTTTAAATTAAATTAAATTATTTGGATATGTTTGGAAACATTGTGCCTGTATCCAAGTAGACAATAGTCTTGACATAATGGGAAATTAAGGTATGATCTACAATGTCAAAACAGATAAAACTGAATAAATTCACACTTAGATCCTTGTTTATTTAACAGTTATTTAAACAAACCATAATTACATGATTTTAGCTATGTCGAGGCACAGTGGATTTTTAAACATATTTCCAAAGAACAGTAATACAGGAAGACCATATTATATGTTTTAGTGCATCCCCCTCCTCATTTTACCTTTCAAGTATACTGAGGCTGACAGCTAATCCTTTTAGAATATTTTTGAGGTATGCATTAAACATGAAAATATCTATTTTACAGAATTAATCTCATCTTAAACTCAACAGTTTGAGTATTCTCTAAAATCCTTAACCATTGGCTTGTTAATGTGGAACACACAAACTTTCTGTACCAAAGACCATGCAAACAACTAAGTTTTTAAAAGTTTTTCTCTTTTTTCCTTTAAATTCCAGTTTTTCTATGTAGTTTTTTTTCACTTACCTTCACTTTAATAGTTTCATTGCATTTAAAAGGGCTTTGCTATACTTCCAGAAGCAGGAAATACTTATTAAATTGGGAAATTTAAAATACAATTATTTTTTTAAAAACTCATATTATTTGATATGAGAAAGTTCTAGAATTTAATATCTGTTAGGGATGTAGCAGCCTTGTAGTGAAACAAAAATATGAGTGATCAAAACAATAGCTTATCCTAAGTGTTTTGAATACTTTTAAGTATATATATACTTTCTTTCTAGAGCAGACAACAGAATTTCATTTTTAATGTGGGCCAGTGTGCTCATAGTAAAAGATGACAAGAAAGGTTATCTTATCTATAAGACAGTTTATAAATCTTCTACAGCAAGAGTACATTTTGTTACCATTCCTTATCACACTTGTTCCTAACCATTTCTTAGAATTTCCAGTGGCATCTGCAGCAAAGTACAATGGTACCAAAATGATCACAAGCATATAATAATATACTGTAGCTGCATAAATACTGCAATTATATACGTGCATTGCAGTATTCAAACACACTTGACCTACATTATCATTGCTGTAGTTTACAAAATCTCCTACCTTTTAACATTTGTAAGAGTCTACTAGACTCCTTATTTTTAACAAAACCAAGCTGTTTATCAAACTACATCTTTCAGGAAACAATAGACATTACTAAATCAATTAAAACATGACAAATGTTCCTGATGGTTGTTTGATTAAGTGGGATTATACTGGGTTTTTTTATTCTGTTAGAGATTTATAATAATGCTTTTTGAATAAAGTTTTTCCAACTTCCTTTAATGAATTGGGATTCCTTGAACTTTATTGTTCAAAAGTATACAAACTAGTGATGGTATTAGCTTTGATTGTATGGCTTCTGGTAACAAAACTTGCCGAAACTAAATTGAAACTAAATTGGTCTTGGAGAACAAACCACTGCCAAAAGCGTCAGATGTATTTATTTATCTATAAGACCACTCCCTTACAGTTTGTGACTTATTCATTTACTAATTACTTATTAGTTTACTAACAGATATTTTAGGTACAAATTTTGGGAGGGGTAAATTAAATCAGCAATGATAGTTTTGAGCAGACATGAGCACTTTACGGCCCCTGAGCAACATCTGCATATTTGGTTATTCGTTTCCAGCCTGCATGAGGTCAGTTGGAAATTAGAAGTCAAATGTAGATAAATGTGCTGCAGGGGGCGAGAGAAGCTGAGTCGGTGTAGCTCTGTGCGATCGCCATGCGGTCCTTGGCTGGGGCTTGCTGGAGGACGAGAAGAGAAAGCGCATTTTGTGCCTGCTCTCTTCACTTGCGTGGAGCAGCCTGAGGAGTTGATGTAACAGAGTTTGAGGACATCAATTCAGGCTACATTGGTTTGGCCCTCCACAACAGTCCCAGTTTCTCAGGTAGCCCCTTGAGAAAATTAATTGCCCCTCCTGGTTTTAAGGGATGCTTTTGATATGATGCAGTTCAAATTTTGGGAGCAAGTGTTGGCCAAATGTGTATTTCTTTTGTTACTAATTGGATTTAAATATGCAGTTCTGATTCATTTGCCAAGCTTACTACAAATAATTCTTCATCTATCAAAATGCTTCAAGGATGTCTTTTAGTTTAATATGGCGTCAATTGGCCTGTCTTAACAGGCAATCAAAGAACATGTGGACCATAAAAATAGTTTATGTGGGCGAACAGTTATTATATGCTAGTGATATGGTATGTTTAATTGGTAATTATGTTCTATACCAAAATGTTCTAATTTAGTGTAACAGTTTGGTGAATTACTCCAGGCATGTCAAACTGCCGGCCTGTGGGCTGGATGCGTCATGCTGAAACTGCGCCCACCCCATTGCCGGCAATGGGGAAAAAGTCCCGATACGTCTCGCGACGTCACATGACGTCGCGAGTTTGACATTCCTGAATTACTCAGTCACATATGTCTTCCATAATCTAATATATTTATTGAAATGTGTTAAAAATTGGACCTTCATTTAATATATGAAATATCATGGAATATCATGTCCAGCCTTTGGATCAGTTGTAGCCCTGGACAGCTAGTAATGCAGCCCTACAAAATCTAAAATTTTAACACTATTATTTGATGGATATATAGGTAGTCCTTGATGTACTACTACAATGGAGCCCAAAATTTCTTTTGCTAAGTGAGACATTTGTTAAGTGAGTTTTGCCCCATTTTATGACCTTTCTTGCCACAGTTGTTAGGTGAATCACTGCAGTTGTCAAGTTAGTAATATGGTTGTTAAGTGAATGGCTTTCCTCATTGACTTTGCTTGTCAGAAGATCGCAAAAGAGGATTACATGACACTGCAACTATCATAAATATGAGTCAGTTGCCAAGCATATGAATTTTGATTACATGACCGTGGAGATGCCGCAGTGGTTGTAAGTGGGAAAAATAGTCGTAAGTCACTTTTTTCAGTGCTGTTGTAACTTCGAACAGACACTAAATGAAATGTTGCACGTTGAGGACTACTTGTACATCAAATATATTATATATTTAGTATGCGGCCCAAGACAATTGCTCTTCACTCAGTGTAACCCAGGCAAGCCAAAAGCTTGGACACCCATGATTTAGATGCATTAACATCTAAAACTCCTGTCTTGCTATCACTATTGAAATGTCTGTTGATTTATTCCAAATTCATTGTATTTTTGTAGATAATTAAAGAATATTGTTTAAAATATATTTAGGTTTAAGTATCAGATAAATTTGAATGAATGTAAAACAGACTTTTGTAAAATAAAACATTTTTCCCTTTTTTCCTAGCCTCCTGTTTTTTATCTCATCTTTTTTGTCTATTACAGTGTTAGAATTTAAATCAGAATACCCTTGATATTATTTTATTTACACCACTTTATAAAATGCTAACTTCTGATAGATCAAAATAGCCCCATCAACTATTATTTTTGCAGCATATGTAATAGCTATTAATACATGTTAAATGGGATTTGGAGTTAGCTAATATAACAGCAGGAGTTGAAAACAAACATAATGTTCATAGTATTTATTTCCTGTGAGACATGAGAAACCTTCTTTGTCTTGTGAAGTGAGTCAATATTTATATGGCCTTTATGTGTTGCCAATAATCACTATACAATACACAAGCAGATGAGGGATTTGCTTTCTTGGAGACTGCTGAGTATTTATAACACGGCTCCTTCTATTTTTGCAGTATATTACAAAAACGAGTACTATTTAGGACATGGATTTTAAATACTAATTATAAATGCTAAAGTATTTTTATCCAACTTATCACTTCCTCTATTTTTGCTTCGTAAAAGCCAGCTTCTTTATGTTTGGAGCTTGATTATAAATATTTACTTCAAGTGGTTTTGCATTATGTTATATTCTTGTGTTTTATGGTTCTATCTCTCTGATAAGGACAATTGAAAGGACAATTTTGAATTTGTGCAATGTTGATAAATACATAAAAATATGTACCGTATTTCCCCGAAAATAAGACCTATCCCAAAAATAAACCCTAGCTTGATTTTTACGTGTGCGCCTAATCTAAGCCCTACCCCCCCCAAAATAAGCCCTAGTTTGGGGCGAGGCACATGCATAAAATTCAAGCTGTGGGGGGGGGGTTGGAGCTGTACCATGCACCCACTTACCTTAGAATCGCTGCAGCCAAGCTTCCCATATCCTGATACCTGTCACGCTGCTGATTGAATTGTTCTGTGCACATGCTACGCGGCGCATCACAACAAGGTGCCTCGTGGTTCGTTACGCCGGTGCCGCTGCTCAGGGCAGGAGGCCCCGTGGCTCATTGCGCTGGTGCTGCCGCTCATGACAAGAGACTGCATGGCTTGTTGCCCCAATAGTGCTGGTGCCACCGCTCACATTCAGGCAGCGGTGCAACAGGTGTCGAAGCGTGGGAGGCCTGGCTGTGCCGGTCCTAAGGTAAGCGGGTAAGTCATCCCCAAAAAATAAGACCTGGTGCCTCTTAGTTTTGGGGAAACACGGTATTTATCATTTAGGTATATTTAGTCTGAAAATGTATAGATTGCCTATAGGCAGCTTTGAAATAATTTTAAAATGTCTCTAAAATATTTAATCTAAAAGCAATGGTTTAAACAACGTAATGTGCAATTTGTAACGATTTATATAGAGCACTGACTAAAATAGTTAATAGGAATTCAAAGTCTCCATTGCATTCTGTCATAGTTAGCTTTATAATATTAAATGATCTGAAAGACTAACAATGTCTTTACTGTTTAAAAGATAATAAACTACCTCACAACTTACTGTCCCTGAAGAGGCTATTTCAAAGCTGGGAATAGGGTTGGTGAGATTACCATTAAATTATGCAAAGTGAGGCTGTTCTTACTCATTGATGGTAAAAATTGCTTATGTTACTTGACTGACCTTAAAAAAAATCAAGCATGGACCTAGTTGGTACTTGGATGGAAAACAGTCCTGGATCTATAGATTGGAGTGGGAAGTAAAGAAAAACATCCTAAAAGAGGACAGTACCAATTATTTCCATAGTGTTGATAAGAAAACTATATGGATGTATTCATATGGTCACCAGAAGTTGAACTAGATTTAATGGATGGTTTACGTGTTATCGCGTTGGCACTTCTGAGATGAATAAGAAAGATTTCTATTAACATTAAATCATTTTACAAAGACAATTCTTCCACTCAATTGTAAAGTTATTACATACTGTATATATATCAAAGCAGCAACACTTGTCTGCAAATGTTCTATTCTTTTGATAGCCATTCTTACTAACATGAACTCTCAGTTCAGTTTAGAGCTCATTCTAAGATGATGCAGATCTGGGCCAGATATTGGAAGACCTGGGAGACGGGAAACATTCCCAGAAAATTCCATGTTTTTCAGCAGGTTAGAGTAGAGTATAACCACATAAAAATCTCTGTGCTTCTTCCTCTACTATGGGATATTTATGATATATAAAGGATTCATAAAATCTTCAGTATGCCTGATCTGTACATTCATAATACTGCAGTCATAATATAAAAATAGAATAAAAAACAAATTAATGATATGATGACATGTCCAGATTGATTTTTTTGATAAAATGAGAAGGGCAGATTCCAAAGGCTTGAACCTTGAGAGATCTATAGGTGAAACTCGAAAAATTAGAATATCGTGCAAAAGTTCATTTATTTCAGTAATGCAACTTAAAAGGTGAACCTAATATATGAGATAGACTCATTACATGCAAAGCAAGATAGTTCAAGCCGTGATGTGTCATAACTGTGATGATTATGGCTTACAGCTCATGAAAACCCCAAATCCACAATCTCAGAAAATTAGA
>NW_015386778.1:112407-127426 GCF_001527695.2 Protobothrops mucrosquamatus | reverse complement strand
AATTTTCTGAGATTGTGGATTTGGGGTTTTCATGAGCTGTAAGCCATAATCATCACAGTTATGACACATCACGGCTTGAACTATCTTGCTTTGCATGTAATGAGTCTATCTCATATATTAGGTTCACCTTTTAAGTTGCATTACTGAAATAAATGAACTTTTGCACGATATTCTAATTTTTCGAGTTTCACCTGTAGCTTCTTTCCCACAATGAAATTGCCTGTTGTGAATAGCTCACAACAGCCACCTGCATGTTTAATTACTGGCAGGAAGGATGTGGGTAGAGCACAAAATAGACTTTTCACTGATAAAAGCAATGGGTGAAGCGAAATGCTATTGTATACAATTCCAGTGCTCACTTTTTATTAGGTACAATGCTGCAGGTACCCCATATGAGTTAATTAGGCACTATCCTCCTGATCAACCCTTCCTGGATACTCAACAGATCTGGATTTCAAAATATGTCTGTCCTTGTGGTGTATCTTCACACTTGTCTCCAGGCCTGAATGTCTAGGTTGATTTCAGAATTAGTGTAGATCCGTGAGCTAAAATGTGAAAGAGAACATGCTTTTCCGTGTTTGGAGAATTTTTAAAAGTCTGTTTTGGAATTGGTCATCTGGCCACAATAATCTGTAACCTGGCATAGAGTAGGAGTCACACTTTTATATCATCTGGGCACCTCTGGAATCAGATTTGTTTGTACAAATGCTACAACCCATAGTCTCAAACCCTATGATTTAATTTGATTTCAAGGAATGAATAATCTAAGAATATTTAATTTCCATTGTCAGAATTGTAAGGTAACTTGATGTTTTCATAGAAATACAGTTATCAAGGAGAAAATTATAATTTGTAATGAGCACACTTCCTTTTTTTAACTGTTGGTTTAGGTTTTAGGTTTTTTAACTATTGGATTCTAGGCTATGTCAAAAGAATGCTCTGCAGTTTTAGAAGTTGAATATCAAATGGGCACTATCATGATTGGATTATGTTTTATATTTCTGATTGGATAATATACTCATTTTTATGGCAAGAGTAGAGCATAAGATAGCCCATTTTCATGGGATGCATTTCAGATCACAGGCCGAGAGGTTTAATTTAGGAATCTATAAATGGTTAAAAAAATAGTGTGGCTATAATTCAGTAGCTCCTTTAACAATGCTTGTTCAACTGATTTGCATGTATCGAGTAGCAAGCAGCAGAATTAATCATTTACAGAGTTCAGAAAGAGTGGTGCTGAAGTGTAACCACAGACCATGTGAAAGTGAAAAAACACTATTTCCAGGCAAGCCTCTCCCCACCCAGGAAACAAAAGGGTGTGACCATTTCCTCTAATAAACAACCATTTTTTTATAGCTCTTGTTTTCTCTATTCCCAAAGAAATAAAAAAAATATTGCATGCCTGTTCAACTGTAAGAAATGTTACATTATAAACATGCTGTGCTCAGGAACCCTTGAACCTTTGTAGCGTTCAAAACCTACCAACTGAAATTAATTAGAATGCTCTGCCCCTGTTTTTGAACCTATTCAGTTTCGGTTGCTAATTCAGACATTGGGTTCACTATGCTAATATATTCCTATGTACTTACTGTGAATTGTATCCAATCCAAGCAGCTGTAGAGAAATTTATATTAGTAGCCAATCATGTGATGAGAGTGAAGAAGTCTTAAAATATTTTTGTTGTTCAATAAAGTTCCAGAAATGTACTTTGACAGAGTTTACAACACAAACACAAGCAATTTCAAGAGAGCCTCCTTTAATCTGAATGCACTGGAACAGTTTGCCTTGCAAATCAAGTATTGGAGTATTCACATTCATTCTAGAGTGAGAATATGGTCATTTATTAGTATTTTTCCTGTGTGAGATGGGCATAAAGCAGCCAGTGATCCACTTTAATTGCTTATATGTCCTTTGAATGAAACTGTGCATTGCAAATTGAATAAATAAAATTAAATCTTTAAATTTACAAGACAGGAGAGAGGCAGTGAGGTATGTCAGTGGTAGGCTACTAATTTAACAAGTGCCTTATTTTAGTAAATAGATCAGAATATTGAAGGCAAGGAAGCAGGATTGGCATCACAATCCAAAATGGCGGTTAACCTATACCCTTTCTCTCCCTGCCCCATAAAAAAAAGCACCAAAGTTAAAGTTTTTTTTGGGGGGGGGGAGAAATGTATTGCAGACATAAACTACCTTGTAAATTCAGACTTATTATATTCTTCCAGAATGAGAAATCTTTTATGCTGCTGATTTACAGTAGTAATTACACTCTCATTCAGAGATTAGGGTATTGGAGCAGGACAAAGGAGACCCATGGAAGCTTTCTGGGTAACTATGGGCCATCTCTCTTTTAGCTGTATGTATGTCACTGTGTTATGAGAGAGAAAAAAATGTTGCTTGAGCTCCTGAAGAAAATATGGGATATAAATCTAGCAAGTAAACAAGCAAGTGAAGTCAAAATTGGCATCTTTTTTTAAAAAATCCAAGGAATACATTCTGTTTGAGATTATTTAATTAACCGTGTAATCACTAAATTGCCCCCCCCATCTCATTCATTTCCGCTTGCTGTGTTGTCTCAATGAAATCAAAACTAAAATTTCTAGCCTCCAGCACAGTTTATCTGACCTCGTAATGTTGTTCCTTTTACTTTCAATCTTTTTTTTTCAATTCATTTGATATTTTTTTCAATTTTTTTGCAGACAGCACAGAACATGTGCTTGCAAGAACCTCACATTGTCATGGTCATGACTCACTAGTCTGGTTTCAGGCCTCTAAGCTACAATAAAACAGTCCCTTAAGCAAGATTTGACACAGTGGTTTTAACAGTAATTCAAAGAAGCCTAGCCAGTTAACCTCCACTGTCAGCTGCGTTGTTGCCAGCAAACCTCTCCAAAAGATCAACAGATAGGGTCAATTTCAGGGGCAAAATGCACTGGTTTGCTAAAACCATAATTTGTCTGGCAAAGGCAAGTAAGCTCAATTAAAAAACCATTTTGAAATACGGTAAGTATTGATTGATGTCTTTTGCAGCATTGGCTTAGTGTGTTATCATCATCGTCATCACTTGTATGCTGCCTGAATTTCAATATCTCTGGCTGTTCACAATAATCAAATAAATTGCAATAAAATCAGAAAACAGAAAAGATAATGAACAAATAGGAGGCATAAATTTTTTTTGTGGCTTGAGTTTATGCCCTAGTTTCTAAGTGATCCAATGTAATAGTGAATTCACTGACTTTAAAAAAAAACAGCAAGGGGACGCACATGGCTGCTTGTTAGACTACATGCTTTGTGTGCCTGATCCATAGAGGATCCATGGACTTTGTTTGCTGCAGTATAAAAAAAGATGTTGAAACTCTTAGAGTGCAGAGAAGAGCAACAAAGATGATTAGGGGACTGGAGGCTAAAACATGAAGAATGGTTGCAGGAATTAGGTATGTCTAGTTTAATGAAAAAATGGACTAGGGGTGACATGATAGCAGTATTCCAATATCTAAAGGGCTGCTACAAAGAAGAGGCAGTCAATCTATTCTCCAAAGCACCTGAAGGCAGAACAAAAAGTAATGGATGGAAACTAAACAAGGAGACAACTATCCTAGAACTAAGGAGAAATTTCCTTAGAACAATAAATCAATGGAACTTTACCTCCAAAAGTTGTGGAGGCTTTTAAGAAGAGATTGGAGAACAATTCATCTGAAATTGTGTAGGGCTTCCTACTTGAGCAGGGGGTTGAAGACCTCCAAGCTCCCTACTAACTGTTATTCTGTTACTTTGTTTCCTGCAGAGTTTGCATAAGTCAGATGTACCACATATCTGATCAGAGAATGTAGAACAGATCTGTGCATTTTATGGCTCCTGGGCCACATCCGGCCCCTTGGCTGTCCCTGTCTATCATGTGTGGGGTCATTTGGAAATTAGAAATCAAATGTAAATAAGCACACCATAGGAGGCAGGAGAAAAAGTCAAGTCGGGTCCACTACTGCACAGTTGCCATGTGCTCCTTCAGTTGGCAAGAAAGTGTTTTTCTGCACCTGCGCAGCACTTGTCTTTCGCCTGGAGGAAGCGGTGGCAGTCATTGCATGAGTGGACCCAGCCTCAGCCACCTACCACTGTCTCAGTCAAAGTGCTTTCTTGTGGGCAAGTGGGTGGAGTACAGCCTGGAACTGTTGGTTTGGCCTTCCACAATAGTCCTAATTTCTTGTCTGGCCTTTTGGGAAAATTAACTACCTACCTTTGATGTAGAAGGCTGAATGCAGATATTAACTGATCCAATTAAAAAAGAAAGATCTGAATTTGATAATTTGGAGGAGAGTCAGGGAGTCTGTCATGAAGCTAAGTTCAGATAAGATGCTTACTGTTTATTTTTCTTGTCTTGCATGTGCTGATAAAAGTCCATAAAATAGAGCCGATTTTGGCAATTCTCTCAGAACTGCAGAAGCGCTTCAAGAAAATGACTTTAAAATTGAAACTTTGGCTGTTTTAGGGTTGAGCCACTTCCAGAACACTACAAATTACAATTGTTCTGGAAGATAGAAAACCACAAAACCAGTTTACTTGGCATGTTTTGGAATTAAAATGGAACCCTGAAGTATTTCACCCTGGAATAATGATGTGCACAACCAAAAGCAAGGGGTTGGACTCGGGCTCCAATTGCATTTCCTATTCTACTTTCATTCTGGAAATGGACACATGGGAAAATAGCATGTGTTTGAAAATAGTATCTCTACAATGTCCATCTCAGATAGGGCAGATTACTTTAAAAAATGTAATGATATTGTCAACTTTGAAAATGAGCATGGCTGCAGCCATTTTCCATACTCATTTTCAGTTGACACGCAGCATGGAGGGAGGGGGGTTTACCAGGTGCTTCGCTAGACTAAACAGATTTTCTCCCGTGGGAACCAAGGTCATCGGCTGCTCCCGGAACTGAATCCTTGAAATGCCTGAGTAATTGTTTGCAGTTATCATCTCAACATGCCATTGCCAGTCTGTATTGGACTGAAGCACAAATATTGAAATTATGTTAAAATTTAATCCTCTCTCTTCAAATATTATTCTTGTATGGCAGGTATACACAGGGAAGAAGGAAAAGGAGTAGTTGTGTAGGCTGTTCCTCAAAGTTACAACCATTGCAGCATCCCCATGTTCATGTGATCAAAATTTGGGCTCTTGGCAGCCCACCCACATTTACAGCTTCAGCATGTACTTCAACTCAACCCATCTGCCCATCTCTAAGCAGTGCAACCATTAAATATTTTGCCTAAAGACCACTTTGCTTAATGATGGAAGTTCTGGTCCCAGTTAGGATCATAAGTGAGGACTACTTGTAGGACTACCTGTACAAAAAGGCCTTTGATGAAAAGTGTTGCCCTTCTACCCCCATAGAGACTGACTAGAGATGGGAAAGCATTGCATTTATCCTTCTATCTTCCTTGTAATTAAATCTATTTATACAAGGGATGTCCAGAGGGGGTTTCATATTCAAGATGGCAGCTGTGAGGCAGACATCATCTTTACTTTTTTGACAATCCTTCAGACATCTCTGCACAAGGAGAAAAGTTTATGCTTAACAGATAACAACAACCAAATACAGAGTTTCCTCATTCCTGACATTGTGCATTTCTTCATCTTTGTCTGCATGTTATTGGCAACAATTGATGGTGGAGATTGAGAGGATGCAGCATGATGGACATCAATGTTTCCTAGATGGGGGACATGGCATCTAGTTATTTTGGTGGGAAATATTTTTTTTAATTGACAATATTTTATTTTATTATCTATTTATTTATTAAGAAAATGTATATGGTTCAACTCACAGTGACCCCTGGCAGCTTACAAGACTAAAACCCAATAGAAAAACCAATAACACCCCCCACACTCCCTTTTCATATATGTCTGGACCTGGGTTTATTGATTTTGAGAAGTTTAATTTTTTTTAAAGGCTACCTGTTTTGAAAAAATAAGTAAAGTCACACTTGAATATATATGTGTGTGTGTGTGTGTGTGTGTGTGTATTAATTTAGGTGTCTTAGGATTTCCTAGTACAGTAAGAAATTTCTGACCTACCTCCTAACTTTGTTTGATCCAGTTTAGCTTTTTTAAGATCAGCCAAGGTCAGCTAGGTGCTGCTGGCTGCTTGTGACTTTTGTAAAAAAAAAAAAAAAAAAAAAGCACTTAAAATCTACTAAAACCGAAATCTGTTTAGCCCAGCTGTTTAATATCTTGAATGCAGCCCTACTTACAGTGTAATTGTTACATCTGAGTAATAATAGTAGTTCCATTTTCTTGTTTTGAAAAGGAAGGTGTTTTGAAAAAAATGCTTTTTAATATTCTGAACCATCATGTCCCATGCCAGATCACTGTCGGTAGGTTTTTCAAAATTAATTTCTATGGCTAGTTTCATAGTTTTCCCCTGGTGCTTGACATTTTCATGCTACAGTTTATATTCCTGTCAGGTTTTACAAAGGATTTTGCTAAATCAACGGTAAACTCATATATGCTATACTATTTCATCACATACAGGGATGGAAGTTGTGAAATAAATTCTTTTATAGGTAACCAAATAGACTTTTTTCCAACTGAAAAATAGAGAGAATGTGCTATCCATTTCTCTGAGATATACTACCTTTAGGAGCGGCTCTCCAATGTACACTATGTACTTAATGTTAGAGAAAAATTTCCAAGAAGTCTTCATCAGAGAAGATAGATAAAACTCCCAAATTTGTCCATAGATAATAATGTTCTTGGATGGAGAATTTCTAGTCATGTAGATTATGCTCTAGTCTAGCTTGTGCAGAGAAGCAATGATACATTGCATCAGACACTCTGGGAATTTGCCAGGAAGAAGAAGCAAGCACATACTGCAGTTTTTTTCCCATTTTTGGAAATATAAAATCCAATTTTTAAAGTGATCTGTTTCTGGATTTTTAATTTTTTGCTTGAGATGATAATTGGCTGAGTATGGATTATGGCTTTTTCCTGATCATCAACATGACTGTCATTTATTCTTAATTCTTTACAGGCAATTTAGAGGCATATATTTAATTATTTATAATTAATCTACAACATATATAAATATAAGCATTTAAAATTACAGCAATTTAGAAGCATATATAATCACATTTTTAATTAAAATTATTGAACTAAAATAGCCTCGTTATTTGTCTTGAAACTATATCTGTGGTTGATTTCCCTCTTTCCATTATTTATTTGTATTTGTATTTTTTTTACCAATCACATCTATACATATAGTCTTATTTTTTGCAATTCTACATTTCAGGGAAAGGTCCATCTAGAATTGAGGCTAAGTGAAGTCATAACAGATACCGGTGTGATTTGCCATAAACTTGCTACACGGTAGGTATCCCTGGTGTTAGATAATATTTACCAACACTGTTGTTTCAATAACTCTGAATAAGTATCCTAATATATATATCAAAGGTAAACAGAAATACACCTTTCAAGTAGCTTGGCAAAAGTAAAAACAGTTTCAAGACTCAAGCAGGATTGTCAATTAGCTTTTTCATGAATATGAAAAGCCATTTTTTTGGATGGCTTTGGACGAGTAGAAAGTATAGACTTGAATGAATAGCCAAAAATAATTCTTTAGATCCCAGACACTCTTTAGGGCTACATAAACTTTGCAAATCACATTACATGTTATAGTAATGTATCTTTTCAGTTGATAACATGTTTTTTAAAAAGTAAACTTACATTGGATGAAACCTAAATTTTACAAGCTGCAGCAGAATTACGTCCTTTAATTGTTATGTTAACCAGCACAAAATCTATTCTACGGCATAAACAGCATAGTGTTATGACATAGCATAATAATTGCCATATGTTAGATTTTTACATTATTAGGAAACATATAAAGGAAGATATTTTTTTACCACAGCCTTTATTTAGGGCTATTGGGAATCCATTTTGGCAGTGAAAGAAGGCAGAACTAAAAGGGTAGAAGTACTTCCGTTTCCTTTCTCTATACTCTTTTTTTTAAACTCTTTATTCTGAAAACTAAATTTGAATAATATGGATTTGAACTGTGATCATCTTCTAAGTGTGACAAAATGGATGTAATTCTTTAATGAAAGTTCTAAAAAGCAAACTCTGCTTTTTGTAGGTAAAGGCATTGTATCCAATTAGTGATCAACAAGTCTAATAATTAACAACTTTTAATTCAGATACCTTTTCTTATTTTAGCAGAGATAAATCTGTGAATGATCGTTCCTTCTTTCTGGGTTTGGGTTTTTTTTAGTTATTAATGTTATTCATATTTTTGAATGTTATACCCCAAACTATACAGTCAATAAAAGTTCAGTTAATTTTTTTAAAAGACACTTGATTTTGAAAACAAATATTTTTTCTATTTCTTAAGTATAGGTTAGAACAGCAAACTCTCATGAGATCTCTGATTATGTTATTTTTGATTAGAGATTTCTACATTGTATACTCATTCTGAAATTCAGGAACACCAGAAGATAAATATCTTTCCTAGAAAATCATAACTTGACTCTCTCCGGAAAATCAGGAAATGCAAACCGGGAGATAAACCACACCATCAGCTTTTCTTACATGAGCCAAACCTTCTGTTATATTCCGTTAAATAAAAGGCATAGATTGAAGCAGTGTTGGTGATGTCAGCAGTAATTCTGATAAGAATTACATTTCTCAATCATGCTATAAAATCTGCTCAGAAGAGTTATGGCACAGTTTGTTCTAAAGTATGGTCAGAATTGCAGTGGAGTGTTTCTCCTCGTTATGATGTAAGAACTAAAAAGTATTCTCTTAAGTGTTGCTCTGTCTTAAGATAATCCAAGGAAAAGTTGATTGTGTCTGAAACTTGTCTTGCACAATCTGCTGTTCTCCAAGTTGAGGTGGACTATAATTGTCTTCATTGCTGGATTGGTTGCCAAAAATAGCCTTTGGAGTTATACCAGTCTGGAGGGTACAAAATTAGGAAAGGTTGTATTTATTGGAGTATATTCTGCAAGATATTTTATGTTACATGCCATTGTATAATTTCATTATCAGTATCTTTATATTTTATTCTTATATCATATATCTCCATTTTAATCTCATCAAGACTAGTGAGAAAATTCAGCAAGCAGATCATAGTCCTCTTCAGGTAGACCACTGGATGCCTAGAAAAGCCTCTTTTCTCCCTCTCTTCATAATTGTACAGGAGACGTCACTTAATCCTGACATTCATGAAAACTAAGTTACAGTCATCAGATGACATTTTATAAAGACACTAACTAATAGGAACCACAGTTACTGTTGAGAAACACCCCACCCTTCCTTTCTCTCTTTCTTTTGACATTTTTGTATTTGTGCACTCCTTTTTTATTATAAATGAAATGGCTTGGTATCTAGAATGGGTGTGAGAATCTAGTTCAAATAACAAGACAGAAAGAAAAGCCTGGGAAGCAAGCCCAGTAGGGCAGTTTGGGAGCTCAGAAGTGTAAAATGTAAAGTATAAAGGTTTACTTAAACTGGGCACACATATAAAATAAACCATAGGCAACATGTTGAATGTACACACAATGGTTGATTTCTAGAGTCTTTTATTTTCACCAAGATAGATATTTTGATACAAGCTTTTTCTCCCAACCACTGCTGAGAACAAATATTCTGTCATTTTTTCATTTTCTGTCCAACAATGTATCAGTTTGAGAGGGGTGCAAATGTCTCATTAGTTACTGAGATATCAATTCCTCTATCTCTATATGATACTCTGCCAGGTCATTTTTGCATTTGGACTAAATTGTTTTTAGCTAGTGTGGATGTAATATTTCCAGTCCCTTAACTTTACATACAAGATAAATAAATGCTGTGCCCATTCATATTTTCTTTTCCAGTGGGAGCAAGTTCCTCCAATTAGCATTAACCATTATGTAAATTCCAGCATGGTTAAGATTTCCACACAGTGCCTTGATACTAGTTCAGTCATAGAGACATACCTGTGTACTCTCATCTCGTTGTCTGGGTTCAACAAGTGAGTCGTTTTTTCCAGCTCAGTTGTGATAGGAACTTGTCCATCCTGGCTCCTGGGCTCAAGCTAGCCTCTTCCCATTGTTTCAGATCTTTGAAGCACAACATAGTAGTTAGTATTGAGATAATGGTGTGATAACTTTGCATATTTCCCATCCTCCCTAAATATTAACCGTTTGCACTAAAGTAAAAACCTTATGAAGAAAAACTATTGTCACAGTACTAAAGACTGGAGCAATGGAGCAATTGGCTTTGGTTTACACATCTTTTTAGGGACAAGGAAGGAGAAAAGGTGACATGGACATAACTACCGTAAATGTTCTTTGAGTTTCCCACTGTTTCTTGCATCTTTCTTGTTTCTCCTTCCCATTCTTATAGTATGTTATGTTAATTCATTTAAGTTCCTTAGATGATTGATAATAGGTGTGTAATAGTTCCTTACATGTACTTGCAAGATGGGTTTGTCTACATATGCATTATCCTTGCTGGTGTGAATGAATGTTCCCCCATTCATTCATACCACTTCAGATGAAATATTTTTTGATAAGTATCCTATTTTCTTGCACATGTACATTCAGAAAAGGCCAGAGATATGTATTATTAAGATTAATTTCTAACCTGTACATCAAGTTGTTTTGCTACATCCCAGCCCTAGGAAAAACAGAGAGGAACATGGTTTGGAATCCCGTAGCCAACACCCAGAAATTTACAGACTCCTGAAACTCACCATGTAACTGTATAATGGAGACTCAATACATCACAACAGAATAAAACTATAATAAATAAATAATACAATAACTTTGCTGTCTTGGACATGGGAAGATTTTAATAATAAATTCCCATATTAAGTCAATGAAGTTGAATCTCTACATATAAAAAGGAGGGTTTTTTTTAGGAAATAAGGGATGACAATGTTTACAGAATTAGAATTCATAATAAAATCAATGCAGTTAAACTAATTATTAATATAGTTAATATTCTTAATATTCAGCATATATTCAGAATTCATTACAGAAATTGCAGTTGAAGCATAATTGAAAGTTAGCCTCTTGGGGAGAGGCTAAATCTTGATTCTTGAGTTTATCAAGCAAATCAGAAATTATTTGGAGGGCAAATTTATCTTCCTAATGGTAGTGGAATGTTAAAAATACCATTTCATATTCACCTGTAATATAGTATAAATAGGATTATCGGGAAGAGATTTTCTATTAAAGAAAAGCTAGATCCTATCTATTCATGACACTCAGTACAAGGCAAGTTAACAGATGCATTTGTGGTTCAGTCATACTTTATCAAAACCTAGGTACTGTATGTGCCCTATTCCTTGAGAAACTACTGGAGCATCTGTGTCCTTTGTCACAAAAAACATGGAACTAAATTAGAATAATGATATCAGTCCATATTAAGTAGATTCTTGCACTCCCAAAATACAGTTGCTATGAGCAATTGAATTCTTTCACATTTGCTGCTACCTCTTTAGGATGCAGTGTTATACCAAGATGGATATAAGCAATTTTCACAAAATCTTAGCAGAAATGAATGATTAGCACTGAATAATTTCAGGCACAAAACATATTTTATTCAGTATTAAGATGAAATGAGTTGAAACAAAATATTGAGTTTCATCTTGTATGTCTATTGTATTCCTCCTTTCTCTGCCTCAAAATATCATACACTTTGGCCTAAATAACTAATTTGTTGCTCGAACAAGTTATCAGATGCCAGATGTTCCCATGCATTTATCACTTTAACAGTGATTATGAAATAGACCACTAGTGGAGATGGAAGATTTATCTAAAAATCCAGATATAGTATAAATGTCTACATTTTCTTGAAAAGGAAACATGGCTTCCTAATGGAAACCGTTATGAAGGAGGAAGAAACAAATTGAAAGCAATAGAAAATGAATGCAAATTTCATATTATAAAATGTAACAATGTTATATAAGGCAATACAGATGAAAAGGCAAAAAATAAATTTTCTGGGGGTTGTTTTTCTTTATTTATTTGTATCTCGCCTTTACTATTTTTATAAATAACTTAAAGTGGTGAACACAGATAATACCTCTTCTTCCTCTATTTCCCCTCAACAATAGACCTGTGACATGAGATGGGCTGAGCAAGAGTGACTGGCTTGCCTGTTAAATCCTCACTTCCTCACTTAGAAGATTCCACTTTATTCTGAAATGCTGGTTTTATCTATCTAGGCTTCCCTTCTCTGTTTACAGTATATCTATCTCTGGCTCCAACCTACTGCTAGTGTACTTCTCATGTAATGTTCATGTTTGTCTTGTACTTATGACTTTATTTTTTTTAAAAAAAATTCCCTTTTCAGCTTTACAAGCCTACATAAATTTGGGGGAAATACGGGGTCTTTGGTGCTCTCTGAGCTTGGTTGTTTTCTTGTAGACATTTCATTACCAGACTAGGTAACTCATTAGTGCACTATGGTTGCACAAACACATTCTTCATTGCAACAATGCAATGCGGTGTCTGCTGAAGGCCCAAGAACACTCCCCAATGGGAATCCTGATTTTTCTAGCCAATCACACTTCTATCTAGAACAGTGGTTCTCAACCTTTTTAATGCCGCGATCCCAACCGGTCGTAAGTCGAGGACTAAACCGGTCATAAGTCGAGGACTACCCAACCGGTCGTACGTTGAAGACTTTCCCTGCCCGGGAGCGCCGCGCATGCGTGGTTCCGCCCCCTGCGCCGGCCGAGGCGTAGCTGGCAAGTGGCAGAGATGGAGCAGGCCGACCACCAGCTGGCCCAGCCCAAGGGAGGTAAGGCACCCACCGGAAAAGGGGAAAAAAATGGCGGACAAAAAAAATGGCAGACAGCCTTGCTTGGCGACCCCCATGAAATGGTCGATCGACCCCAAATGGGGTCCCGACCCACAGGTTGAGAACCACTGATCTAGAACAAATTTTGTCCCAGGCTCTATAGCTTTTACCGCACCAACAGCACTGTTTTGTATATATATTTTTTTATTTTTTATTTCAGCTTCTTAGGCCTCATCCAGCCCTTTACTGAAATTAAGCAATATTGAAGAGTAGTGATTGTTACCTTGGAGTTAGAAAGTACAAGTAGTCCTCAACTTACAACAATTCGTGTAATGACTGAAGTTACAACAGCACTGAAAAAAGTGACTTATGACCATTTTTCACACTTACGACCGTTGCAGCATCCCCATGTTCAAGTGATTTACATTCGAATGTTTGACAACTGACTCACATTTATGACAGTTGCAGTGTCCCAGGGTCATGCAATCCCCTTTTGCAACCTTCTGACAAGCAAAGTCAGTGGGGAAACCAGGTTCATTTAACAGCCATTTTACTAGTTTAAGAACTGCAGTGATTCATTTAACACATGTGGCAAGTAAAGTCATAAACTGGCGCAAGAACAAATTTCTCACTTAGCAACAGAAATTTGGGCTCTATTGTGGTTGTATATTGAGGACTACCTGCAGGGAGTAGTAGAATTGGGTGCTATTAGTATACTGTTGGCTGAAAATCCTTCATAGCCTTCTGCAGTGTTTCCATATAGTTTTTAAAATTATTTTATTTTTTATGTTATTGTTCTGAAATATACAAAATAAATAACATTATTTCACTGAAGTGGTATTTTTACAGTATTGGCTAAAGATGCTCTGATGTTTAGATAACTTAAGGCCAGTGAGGATAAAAAAAGATAGAAATATTATATCAGTATTAATTATAATTTAAATTGTCAGTGTTAATGAGCATAAAATTATTTAGCTTTTTATTGAAATTTGAATAGAACATTAAAAACACCTGCAAATTACATCAAAATATTTATTATTAACAATATAGGTTTCTGTCTTAAGCTGAATACTTAGTATTAAGGTCTTTTCTATATTATTACTTAATATTATTTGTGCATGTTGCAAAAAAAAAGATGAGTTAAGTAAATTTGACAATTAAAAAAATTAAAAAGAATAAAATGAAGGAAAAAGAAAAAAGGCTACTCAGTTTCTACTTTCTTCCTGTTTGTGCTTTTGCAAATTTACAATATTTATAAACATTTGGGATCCCCGTAAAGCAAGACTGCAAATGTTTATGTTTGCTGTGATGTACACACACACACACACACAAACACACACACATAAATACATATATATACAGTATACACACACACACACATACCATTTTTGCTTAAATTTGGTTAAACTTCTGTTGTGAATATATACTGTTAATTTTCCCATTGCTGCACATTCTCTAAGTTTAAGTTCCCAATCAAATTCTCTCTGCTATGAGTAGTATCTCATTACATTATGACAAAGAACTAAAACTACATTTTATATTTTATAAGTAGACAAAAAAATTAAGGTTAGTCTTTCCTCAAATATACTATTATGCTAGTAAAAAGATACATTACATACAGATAATGGCAATGCTATCAGATTTGCATAGGAGAAATCAGGATTACAAAGGCCATTGAGTCCAGCTTCTTGTCAGGACTGAATTACAGATTAAGGCATCCCTGACAGATGGCTGTCTCACTTCTACTTGAACACATTCAGTAAAGGGGAACCTGCTACTCTTCTAGATAATTGATTCCACTACCAAACTATTTTTATGTTAGGAAATTCTTTTTGACATTTACTTCCTGTAACTTAAATCCATTATTCCATGTCTTGCACTCTGGAGCAATGCAAAATCAAGACTTAACTTTCTATGTGACATCTTTCTGGTATTACAAAAGTGCTGTCAAACCCTCTTTTAGCTTTCCCATGATTTGGAAACTGCTATTCTGTTGCCTAAAACTGAACTTTTCTTTGTTATAGCTATTGCTAACTCATATTTATTTATTTATTTATTTATTTATTTATTTTATTTAATTTATATGCCGCCCTTCTCCCGACGGGACTCAGGGCGGCGCACAACATACTTAAAACCAAAACATATATACAATCCCCCCCTTAAAACCGAATTAAACCAAATTTAGAGTTGCGTCTTTCAAATTCCTAAAAGACCCAGTATAAAATCCACCCTAGGTCAGGTC